>NC_091158.1:15664221-15831721 GCF_040958095.1 Procambarus clarkii
AGTTAGCTGAATGTTATAAGGCAGGACCCATGAACTGAGACTCGACCCTCTCCCCACTCCCACACCCGGGATCAGCTGAGCGAGTATAGACACACAATTAGCCCAACAATACACACATAATCACATCCTACAATACACAACAATCCTAATGATAAATAATTAAAGTTTTGAAGGAAAAAACAATTGATATTTAACGTTAATTCAGAACGGACCGTGGGAGAATATTTACATCAGTGTTGCCATACAGACGGGTCGAGCGACTCAGCGCCTGGAAGGCATCTACATCCTAGGGTGTGAGCGAGGCCGCGGCCTCGTCTCCCCCAGGGTCCAGCAGCAACTCCAGGCACTCGACATCTCCATCAACCACAACCAACATCACAACCATCACTTCAAGTGGCACTCTTCTCTTCTCCAGCAAACTACTGGCAGTTCCACCCCATCCACTGTGGATCATCTTGGAGGAAGCCGAAGCTCGCGTGAGTATTCGGACATGGGATAGATGACGTCATTGGTGTATTGTATTGCCAAAAGGCCAGATTGTTTTTAATTTATTATGGAATTAAAGTTGTGAATAGTTATGTAATTTTCTTTATTGTTTCAAACAAACGTAATTAAGCTTATTTCATCCCAAATAGTTCACACATATATCCCTAGCGGATGAGAGAAGTAAAGATAAGCTTCGTGCTTCACTTTCTTGGGCGGTAGAAGTCTCTTCTGGAGTGCATGTGTGTGCCCGCTTACACACATGGACATTCGTACAAATACACACTCACAAGAACACACACTCGCTGGAACACACTCTCCCTCGAACACACACTCCCTCGAACACACACTCGCACGAACGCACACTCACTCGAACACACACTCGCTTGAACACACACTCGCGCGAACGCACACTCACTCGAACACACTCACTTGAACACACACTCGCTCGAACACACACTCGCTCGAACACACACTCGCGCGAACGCACACTCACTCGAACACACACTCGCTTGAACACACACTCGCTCGAACACACACTCGCGCGAACGCACACTCACTCGAACACACACTCGCTTGAACACACACTCGCTCGAACTCACACTCGCTCGAACACACACTCGCTCGAACTCACACTCGCTCGAACACACAGAGCCAAAGACCAAAGAGCCAGAGCTCAACCCCCGCAAGCACAACTAGGTGAGTACACACTCGCATCAAAAACTGCCTTACTCACTCTTCATAAACTACAATATTTTAAGCGCCATATTTACGTAATTTTTTGTTATTTATTTTTTGAATTCAATTAAACTTAAAATTAAACTTGGAATAGATTTAATTAATCTCTTATGCAACCAACTGCATTACTCATATTGGATGGTCCATACAACCAGCAATACTACCCACACTGAACGGTTTATACAACCAGCAATACTACCCACACTGAACGGTTTATACAACCAGCAATACTACCCACACTGAACGGTTTATACAACCAGTAATACTACCCACACTGAACGGTTTATACAACCAGCAATACTACTCACACTGAACGGTTTATACAACCAGCAATACTACCCACACTGAACGGTTTATACAACCAGCAATACTACCCACACTGAACGGTTTATACAACTAGCAATACTACCCACACTGAACGGTTTATACAACCAGCAATACTACCCACACTGAACGGTTTATACAACCAGCAATACTACCCACACTGAACGGTTTATACAACCAGCAATACTACCCACACTGAACGGTTTATACAACCAGCAATACTACCCACACTGAACGGTTTATACAACCAGCAATACTACCCACACTGAACGGTTTATACAACCAGCAATACTACCCACACTGAACGGTTTATACAACCAGCAATACTACCCACACTGAACGGTTTATACAACCAGCAATACTACCCACACTGAACGGTTTATACAACCAGCAATACTACCCACACTGAACGGTTTATACAACCAGCAATACTACCCACACTGAACGGTTTATACAACCAGCAATACTACCCACACTGAACGGTTTATACAACCAAATTATTTAAAATTTCACAAATGAGCAACGCGTGCTGGATGTAGTTTCTTTTGTTAACACTAACAGTACCCCATGTCTACTAGTAGCACCTCTCCAATAGATTTAACAATATCTTACTATTATCAGTAATATTTCCATATTAATATAAGTAATATTAGGTGAGATTAGGATATGACAATACCCTGAATCAACACAGTTCTGACACGACCTCCCTCCCTCCCCAGGCGCAGACGTCGTCAGTAGAACCCAAACTGAGAACTCAACGGCGATAAAGCAAAGGGAGAAGGAAGAGGAGGAAGAAGAAGAAGAGGAGGAGGAGGAGGAAGAGGTCGAGGAGAAAGAGGAGGCGTCAGAGAGATTCTTCTTCAGGAACGCTAGTCCCAGATGTTCTGAGCTGCGGGTGCTGGGCCACACCTCCTTCCCTGGCAGGCTCTCCTACCAGCTTCAGGGCCTCCGGCCGTATACCTCCTACTGGCTCCTCCTTCTGCCACATTACAAGGGCGTCCTCGGCGTGCCCTCCAACATCCAGCCCTTCACTACCCCTCAGGATGGTGAGGATGCCCCCCTTCTCCCCCCCTCCCAGGATGCCCCATCCCTCGCTTGGTTTAAAGATCGAGTGTCCGTAATAACGGCTTTGAAAAAGTAACTGCACATTTTGAAGCCTTTATTGCGCATTTTGAAACTTTTTTGCACTTTTTTTTATAGCTTTTGCTGTACTTTTTGGAAGCTCTTATTTGCTGTATGAAGCGCTTGTGCAGCTCTTCCTACTGTATATTAAACACTTCTTGCACAATGTAACACCAGACGTCTGAGGGATTCAATCACTAACTTCAGGTTAAAATATTTTCGGTGAAATCATTTTGATAGAATATTTATGATGTACGTGCACTCTCATGCATAGCGCACGCACACACACACACACACACACACCAACACTGGAAGACAGAAGAGTGAGGGGGAGACATGATCATTACCTACAAAATCCTCAGGGGGAACTGACAGGGTAGACAAGGATAAACTATTCAACACTGGCGGTACGCGAATAAGGGGACACAGGTGGAAACTGAGTACCCAAATGAGCCACAGGGACGTTAGAAAGAACTTTTTCAGTGTCAGAGTAGTTAACAGGTGGAATGCATTAGGCAGAGATGTGGTGGAGGCAGACTCCATACACAGTTTCAAATGTAGATGTGATAGAGCCCAGTAGGCTCAGGAATCTGTACACCTGTTGATGGTGTACAGATGACACACACACGAACATAAGGATAAAGTTAACCACATAAGGCCTATTGGCCCATATGAAGCAGCTCCTATTTACATGCACCCAAACTCACTCACGTATCTGTGTAAACTACGCTTGAAACAATCAAACGAGTCCACGTCTATTATGTTACCCGGGAATTTGTTCTGTGAATAAAAAAAACACAACACACACACTTAAACGAAGTAAAACAGAAATAAAGTAATACTAATTATATTGACTGTGTGATTTACAGTTCCGTCCGGATGGGCGGTGTTGTCCCGATGGTGGGCGGCGCGGGCGGGGGCCGGACTCTACGCCCTCACCCTTCACTGGACTCACCCACCCCCTCACCTGCTTCATGGAGTCCTTCATAAGTACCTGGTGAGTCATCCTCAAGTTCAAGTCTGAGTCCTCTTCAAGTAAGCAGTTGTCAAAGAAGAGGACAATGAGTCCTTTTATGTACGTTGTGAGTCATCTATGGTCATTCTCAAGCACCTGTGAGTCATCAACAAACATCTTTTGAGTCCTCAACAAACACCTGTGAGTCCTCTACAAGTATCTGGCGAGACGTCTTCAAGTGCCTCGCGACAGAGTGGTTCCCACGAAGGGGGTCACTTCCCAACTTGTCAAGTGGCACCAGTGTCAAAAAATTCAGCTTGTGGGGTCTGTTGATACTGATAACCTGCAAAAGTAGTTAATGATAAAGTCCTCATTATGCTGCATTTGGAGCGTGAACATCTTAGGTGGGTTGAATGTCACAGTTAACACTGAAACTGTATAATTTATATATTATCAAGTATAACACTTGATAATATTGATCGCACTATAGGAGAAACTATGTCAGTTAACAATTTCTGAATTATTTATTTCAATAAAGGAATCGAGCGAATAGAATCGAGCACTAGAGGCGCTATCGAGATAGTAAATTGTACACTAATAAAGTTCACAGTGCTTAAAAAAAAAATTATTTGATAAGCACTTTCTCATTATCAGAATAATATGGAAATTCAGCTTCTGAGCAGAAGAAAATTAGACGAATCTACTGTTAAATTTCTATCCCAATTTTGGATTTATTCTTCTGGACCCTAGAATGGCGTCACTATAACTTAAAGTGAACTCCCTTTACTTTTATTATATAAACCTCTATGTAAATACAATATGTGAAAACCTTTACCCTCGGTTGCGACAGGAAATATAGATGTTTATCTCTCAGAATGTTTGGTAATATGTTTATTGTTTGTGATGTGTTTATATGTATGTATTAACACGATGTACTGAACGGGGTGAGAATAGCTTGAGCTACCTCATCCCTTTGTGTGTATTTTACCTCAATAAACTTATTTCAATTTCAATTCAATTTCGGTTGCGACACTTCGTCCCTGCTAATCTTGCCTGACTTCATGCAGGTCACAGTGAAGGAGAGTGACACGGGAGTGACCCACAACGTGACTGTGCTGGGTCACCTCACCTCACTCACGCTACCCAACGTGACCTCGTCTCGGGTCGAGGTCATCTTGACGGCCTCCACCATCAAGGGCCCAGGGCCTCCCTCCCCTCCTGCGAGACTTAACCTCCTCAGGACACACTTGAAGGTCAGTTGAACTTACGGACGTGTCTACATCTTGAAATTTACATCTGGGGTTTAGAGTAAGTTTGACCTTTGAGTTGATATTTTCCCTATAAGTATAAATTTCTTGCAGGCGATGAGTCACAATAACGTGGCTGAAGTATGTTGACCAGACCACACACTAGAAGTTGAAGGAACGACGACGTTTCGGTCCGTCCTGAACCATTCTCAAGTCGATTGTCTTGAGAATGGTCCAGGACGGACCGAAACGTCGTCGTTCCTTCAACTTCTAGTGTGTGGTCTGGTCAACATAAATTTCTTGAGAATCAACTTGAGACTTTTTAATCACAAATACTTTATTGAGATTTTATGTGAGAATTAGTCTCAGAAACTGGACAATTGTTTTTTTAATTTACGAGGCCAAATTTTCAGGGGACTAGGTAAATATATGAATTGTTAATTTGAAAGCAAAACTTGGTTCATTCTCGCAACCTGGATTTATATAGTAATCCTGTCTACCTGGCTGCTGGTGTTGCCCCTTACAGGACCCTGGCGTAGGAGTAGGAGTGGTGAGATCGGCGTGGTTCCTGGTACTGGCTGGGGGTGCGGTGGCCATGTTGGTTATGGTAGTGGGCTGCACTCTGGCGGCGAGATGGTGCACTACAGGCATGCGGCACTCACTGTCCTCAGGTGAGTATACTAAACCTCACTCAATCACCTCTGACGTATATACGTCTGACCTCTGACGTATATACGTCTGACCTCTGACGTATATACGTCTGACCTCTGACGTATATACGTCTGACCTCTGACGTATATACGTCTGACCTCTGACGTATATACGTCTGACCTCTGACGTATATACGTCTGACCTCTGACGTATATCCGTCTGACCTCTGACGTATATACGTCTGACCTCTGACGTATATACACAGCCTCGTCATTCACGCTTCAGCTGTAATTTGTGCTGCCAGGTGTTATGCTGCACGCATACTGTGTGCTACGCATTGCAAACGAGGCACTGTTAAACTGGGATACATGTTATACACAGGACTTCTAACATTGACTGACTGCATAAGGTAATCCTTTCAGTATAATATTTGAACTCAGTGACTCATCATATCATGTTATCTTGGTAAACATGATAAACAGGACAATAATTTATAAGGTAAATTTACCTGAAGAGCCACACTATTCCTAGTGGCCTAGTCGGGGATAGAGAGCCTATCGACGGCTTCCTATCCTCGTGTTTTCCTCGAACCTTACGTTAAAAATCCTTAAAATGATTTAAGGAAATCAATCATGCAAACTTTAGATTCTTGTGTCCCTAATTCGCTAGCACGAAAGTTGATAGATGGGAGGACGGAAGTTGATAAAGTGATCGGTACAGTGACGGCCTTGCTTCTTGTAGGGTTGGATTCCATCACTGATGTCCAAGTGATTTGGCACCGTTCTTTCTGCCCGTCCTCATATCCCAGCTGTTTAGTATATCCTATATATCCTTCAGGTGTTATATAGTCATACTAGCTTAGCGGTTTTTTTCCTGATAAATACCTCTCCCTACTAACATTTCAGTGTGATCATTGAAAAGTTTAATTTGTCATACATTAGCAGCATTTTCATGGACATTACAACTATGATGAATTTTGATTCTTCTTTACGGTGCATGAAAATTAGTCTGTGCTGTACACTACACTACTCTAAACTAAAATTTAGTCTGTGCTTTATATAGGTGTTCTCTAAATACACAGAAAACGGCAACATTTTAAGGGGATTATTGTGTACACTGAGTATTCATTTAAGAAGACATATTTTATTGAGAAAACAATAAAATATAGAGCGAGCATTAACAGATTTCTAAAAATTGCAATAATAATAGTAATAATATTTGATAATAATAATAAAATAATAAAAAAAAATATAATTGTACAAAATTCATGTTACTAGGCTTTCTATTGCTAATTTTCTTCCATCTTACATGCAGAAGTAACCAAAGGGAAGAAGGTGTGTGGTGTGGGGGGCCCGTGGGTGGACGTGGGGAGTCTCTGGGCCCCTGTGCCTTCCCACGACCTCAGCTCTGACAAGTCTGACAGGAAGCTCCTTGCCTCGAACGGGTCTTCCTCGGCCGCTGGCTACGTCGAGGTGGAGGCTGTGGGCTCTCAGCTCAAGGATGACGTTGGCTCCAAGGCCCGGCTGAGAGGTCAGTCTTAAAGGGGAGGGTGAGAAGGAAGGGGGAGATTGAAAATATCAAAGGGGCGGGGTGTAAAGGGGTGAAAACAAAAGAAAGGTAGGAAGTAGATAGTCAATATCCACAATATCAAAAAGACATGACTCGGCTTCAGCCACAGACTACCAGGGAGCAGGGCGGTGTCAATCCCCAGAGTTACAGTTCTCGTATATATATATTTTAGGAGCTTATTCCCTGTTCTTGAAAACCGGAGGTTCTGTTGATGTTGTACATGCTTCGCGTGTGCATCAAATAAGATAACTTGAGTGGAGCGAAAAATGTTATATACACACATATATATATTCCTCGTGCGGTTGGACTGGTCGGTATGGCGACGACCTCATTTCTACCAGGTCGACGTTCAATCTCAGACGGTCCAAGTGGTTGGGCACCATTCTTTCCCTCCGACCTACCCCAGGTCCTTGTCCGCATATTACTCTCAAGTGTTATAAACAGTCACACAAGCTTAGCAATTCTTTCTCCTCGTATTTTATAGGGGCGATTGACCCCCTAGTGTTGTTGCAGATTCATGGCGTCCAGGGTTCCTGTGCACCACTCCTTCGTCCTCCCTGGGGTCTTCTCAGCGGAATAAGCACCTCGTACAGGTATGTCTCGTGACGGATAGATAAGAAGCTTCCTTTTGTAAAAAAAGGTCACAACGAAATACAATTATAAAATCAAATATTAAAGGTCATTTTTCCAACAGGTATGAATAAAATTCATCAAGAAACGTCTTACCCATGGATGTGGATGCTCTAGTAAATATTGTATCAATGGATATGGATGTACCAGTAATGATCATACTCAGCGATATGGATACATTAGTAATGATATTATCCAGGGATATGGTTATATCAGTAATGATATTTCTCACGGATAATTCATTCCCATGGATATAGATCCATCAGTAACGGTTTTCTCTCTCCAGCAGACTGAGTCTCTACCTGCACGGAGTGAGAAGGCACAGTCAAGCCCTGCTAGTGTGGTCCGTCGCCACACTGGCACCTGCTACACCACCTCCGCCGCCCGCACCAGCTCCTCCAGCTGGCGAGACTCTGACACAAGCACCTGGTACACCGGGGACTATTGCAGCTGCTGCCGCGATGATGTCAACCTCCCGCCGGCGCAGGAGTCCTTTTCCGGCCCCTCTTCAGGCTGCTCCACCGTCCTCCACTTGAACTCTGCTCGAGGTGACCTCCAGGTCTACTCTCCCGCTGTGGTCAGTGACTACGGCTGTTGTTTGTACGTTTTAACCAAATTGGTGATTCTGACGCCATGACTCTAAGAATATCCAAAAGTAGACTATAGGGAAAGTATTCTCCTTATTCTTTAAATGTTCTTAGCGTTTGTCTTTATACGCACTCTCTACCAAGCCTGGCACGTATTAGTTCTGAATTACGGTATTATTATTATGATCAGGACACTTGTGGACTGAATTTATATATATATATTTATTTCGTAAAGTAATAGTAATTTCAGGATTGCATTCCTTAGTTTAATGGTAAAATGTATGAGGTAGTATTAGAGCCTGAATACAACGAGCAGCACAAACATGACACAGCACCGGGAACTGTTTCAGTAAGTTCCATAGAAAACTATTGGTTACGTGTGACGTACTCAACTTGATACATTTTGTTTGTCTTTTGATGTATAACGTTCGCTTCTATATTGTATTTTTTTAGAAATAATATAGCCAACATCTTACACTATATACATGCTATTGAACGATTGCTGTGTCCCATGTATGATTTCATATGTCTAACGTATACAATGTCTCCTGCAGGAGTACCAGTACAGTGGCCTCAGCACCGATGTGTACGAGGTGGTCAATGCCTATGAGGAAGCGTCTGTCCCAAAACAGTCTGTCAAGCATCGTCCACGGCTTCCCTCCCGCCGAGATCTCCAGCACCTCACACTTAACACAGAGTCCGCCACCGACCTCTCCATCAGCTGCTACGACGACGACGACGACGACGAGGACGACGACAACGACAACGATATAACTCAGTCTTGCAGCGACACCGAGGCATCGTTCTTCATTCCCCACGAGAGAAAACGCCAATCAAGTGGAGAAGGAAACGGTAAAGAAAATGGTTCACTGAGCTACGATATCCAGAGATCAACCTGTAGTGTGATTCGCTCAAATCACGTTCCAGAGGAGGACGACTACCAAAGAGAAATTCAGAAACTTGTCAAGGAAGGACAAAGTCAGAGAGACGTACACAGCTTGTCAAATACCTTAAAATATCCAGACCAAAACATGGAGTTATCTTCGACGTCCAACACCTCCACCTTCAACACAGCGGTAGCAGACGACTTGGAGACGTCTTCGACCAGAAGAGCAAGCTGCCGATCCTCCATTTCACAGGACAGCTTGGAGGAGCAGTTCGAGAGAACACTGAGCATGATCACACACGGGGGATCAGTCAGTCTGGACTCTGACTACCCGACGACGTCCGCTTATAACTAGGGTAACAATAGTGGGATGACAGAGGGGCTCTAGTGGGCTGCCAGAGGTACAATACATCAAAAGACTTAACAGTGTGATGTTTAAAGACAGGAACAATTGTGTGTGTTTACTCTCCACTGTCTAATGCTGAATGCTGTTAAATATTATGCAAAAACTATTAGATCTTTAGTTTCTGTTAAACACCAAGAAAAATAAAGCCACTGGTAAGTGTCGTGCCTGACACTTCAGCTGAAATGGCGAGTTTCCTGTCTGGAAATTATTAATATAATTTTTTTTAAGTTTATATTATTTCTCTGTGTATAGATAAATTTGTTTAAAAATAAGCTGAGCACTCGAACGTTCATGAACATTTACACAAGAGGAACTTTACCCAAAAAATGCTGTAATTTGTGAGTCATTTGCATAGTGTCACAACCTTCCCTAATGTATATGGAACACTTCGCTACTTTACATTTGGAAGAAAAGTTGCTCGATCAGTGTTACCATAAGAACTGCAATATATGTGTTAGGTGGCTGGTAAGGGACAATAAAATATCAGAAAGATTATCCTAAAACCAGGAGTCAGATTCATTCATGAGCCCATGTGTTGTTGTGGCCTTTACGCCGACCCCTCCGGCGTGTTTTGTGTGACTCAGTGACAGTCGTGACATCTGCAGACATGCCGAGCGACTCTCATGGGTCTTCAGTAGCTACAAAGGCGAGAGAAAGTGAAGACGAACACTCTGGAAGACGGGGAATAACCATATAATCAGCCCCGAGAGGTCGATGCGTCTTTATGTGGCGTGCAAACATAAACAGTGTAAACAGTGGGCTGTACTAAGCAACTCGGGTGGGAGATTATAAACATTGACTTGCGTACTATGCACATTCGCAATTGAAACGAAGCCTATTATTATTATTATTTGATATTTACGTTAATTACATATTCAAGAGCGACATCCCACACAAGAAGCATCTACATCATCTCACAAGAGTTGTAATGCAGAATCTTTTTTTCTCTTATGTTGAAACCTAATTTTTCGACAAGACACCATAGGCCTGACTTGCGTAATGTAAAATTCAGATGAACATAAACAGACAAGAGTTCTGATAACAAGTGCAGAAGTTTTAGGTATAATACGGTTTAGTTCAGTAATATCACCTGGAAATGCTAATTAAAACGTCACTAATACAATGACATATGATGTATTGTTTGTGAGCCATTTTTTGGCTGTATTATCTGTTAGATATATTGAGTCTGTATTTGTGAACACATTAAGGTTGTATTTGTGAGACACATTCAGACTTCACACAGACACCTCGCCAAATTTGGTGATGTGTCAAGTCAGAAATAGCGCGAGAAGGGAAGACTTAGATACGATATTAGGTATTTATTGAAAGCAATACAGAGTTGTGATTCCCAGTTAAAAGTTATCAGTGCAGAAGGTGATCGTGCCAAAGTAAGACTTGGCACTGGATATCGTTATGTTGTTTCAAGTGCCAATCGTGTTTCCTTCATTTAATGTTTCCATAAAGTGTGTCAAAGTCGGCGTCCATCAGTCTTTATTTTATTTTTATACAAATAGACAACAATACCCCACAAAAATAAATTATTCCTGGATACCACTGAGGCGTTTGTGTGTAAGTGTCGATCACGTGAAGGTGTGAAAAGCCTGGGGTGTGTGAAGTGTGGTTCATTCCCCGCCCACCACTGGCCAGTCCGCCCACCACTGGCCAGTCTACTCATCGCTGGCCAGTCTACTCATCGCTGGCCAGTCTACTCATCGCTGGCCAGTCCACCAGCTGGTTCACTTCCAGACCCACTTCGATCCATACCTCCCCCTCATACCGCCTGGTCCAATTCCAATCTCGCTCTATAACATCGCCGAGACCTACACCAACTGTAACAAGAGCTGGTCTAGCTCCAGGACCCCGCCTCTACACCCTCTACCACCACCTGGCTCTTCACCAGCTGACTGTATCAGCAGCGGCTTCCGTTCCTCGCTCCACACCACCGCCATCAACCTTATGACAACTCTCACGTCGCCGGAATAAGACTTTACCAAATCATTTATCCTGTGTCGTAGACATGTAGCAATAGCCATTTTGTATCTGAAGCAATATTGTGGTGCATGGCTGCTGTGGTGTTGTCTTCAGCCCATGTTGATGAGGTCTAACCAATACCACCGATTATGTATCAAACTTGTATCATACTATCATACTCAAAATGCTCAAGGAATCATATCAGAGGAATGTACAACTTGTGACTATATTTTACTGCTGCACATTTGTATGTCGTAATTCAATACATATATGTGTGTATGAGTCATTGTGTTTTATGCCTGTATCTAGAATATGTCGACACTTCCTGGTGAGGTGACGGTCACCAAATTTACATACTAAATCCTGCTCACACAATGGGCTACAGTAGCACAGGCCTAAATCATTATTCCACCCAACTCACAAAATGTACCAAAGTAGCCTAAGCCTATATCCCGTCATTCCACCCTACCCACACGATGTATCAAAACAACACAGGCCTAATGGTTGTTATTTTTCTTAGCATAGAGGAAAATCAGCTTCTTTGTTTACTTCTCCTCAGAGTTAACCACTGATGGCTATGATTTCCCTTCTGGGGAGATAACAGAATGCTGAGAGATAACGAGAGGATGCAGCCACCTGCTACACGCCTCAGCGAGGAGGGTAGAAATAGCCTAAGCTACTCTATCCCTTTGAGATGTATTTTATTGCTCCACACACCTGAGCAAACACTGGCTGGCTAAAATGAAGAGACAACGAATGCACGAACATGTTTTAGTTACATTATACAACGAAAATGTTAAAATTATACATCGTAATATTAATATCAGATGTCGTAATATTAACCATAGCCTCAACTACTCTACAATACGGCCATGTTTGATGTGAATTATTTTGCAAGAGATAACTTTCTTAGCAAGACGTGCATAAGATGTGCCGTCGTGGACCAATAGGAGCGTGAGAACCTTCATTGGATAAAACTTATTACGGATCCAAGAGGTCATGTCCCTTGGAATTTCAATTTAAAACAAAAACTCCATTTAAAAATTATTCACTGCTGACACTGGGTTATTCATTGCCATTACAAATGTCTTATATTTAATGGGAATTTGTTATACCAAACAATTTTTAGTGGTCAGCTTAATTAGTTCAGTAATAGCTCAGCATCAAATTATTTTTCGACATCACTTAAACTTTGATGAAGAGGAAAGTTATACTGAGACTAATTGACAGTCATCTTGTAGATTTAATTATATCATTTATTAACTAAACGACATTATTCTTTATATTTGAAGGGAATATAGCACAAATTAATTGGTTCATCTGGATTGATCAACCATTTCGATAATTTACAGGAAATAGAACTGAGTTAACTATTAGTACAAGAGGTTAATTAGCTCCGTGCGCCTTAATGAGGCCTATACGGATAGAGCTCCACACTAACTTGCTAATTTTCTTCTATATAATAACCTCTGTGGTTTCTTATATTTATATATCACAAGTTTTGCAATGTGAGTTTATACATTATAATTATAATTAAATCACATCATGTTTTGAGAACAAATGTTACAAGCAGCACTACTTGGGGTTCGAACCTGCAACCTTCATGATCATCAATGACGTGAAATTAACGTTAATTCACCAGAGCACTGAGCACCACCTGACAGAGGACGCTTCTACTTGAATCATTCATCTACCCGAAGTCCAATCGTCCATTCTACCTGACTAACATCTACCTGAAGTTCATTCACAGCTGTTGGTGTGTTTGAGCCTTGGATCATGCCGTCTGGTACCTTGTTGCACCCACTTAATCCGAGAAATGATCTCTGTAAGGGATGTTGCAGGAGCAAAGGTCACAGCAGACAGGGAGGGTCAGCCAGTGTTCGTCAAGCATTTACGCAACTACTTCCGAAACCTCTACGTCTTTCCTCGATCATAGAGGCATTGTTAACATTTATTAAAGAGATTATGATCTCCGAAGCACTACGAAGTTGTTTATAACGATAATAACCTTGAATTAGGAAGTTTAGAAGTTCATAAATAGTTTAATATATATATATATATATATATATATATATATATATATATATATATATATATATATATATATATATATATATATAAATATATATATATATATATATATATATAATGTAAGCAAAGCCGTCATAATTAACACAAGATATTCAGGTTTCGTAGTTTAGAATCGACTTGAGATTGGTCCAGGACGGACCGAAACGTCGTCGTCCCATCACATTCTAGTGTGTGGTCTGGTCATCATACTTTAGCCACGTTATTGTGACTCATCGCCTCCACAGGTTTCGTAAATGGTTGCGTAAATGCTTGACGAGTCTTAGCCCAGGTTATCTGAAGCTTGGAGGAGTTATCCAGCACATCGGAGAGAGAGGCATCTAGTGTGTGACAAGGAATGTTGCCTCAATAACGACGGCAACCATGATGGCAACCACGGCAAACACCCAGGCCGGGACGCGGGTTCCCATTCCCTTCCGTTAGGACATTAACGAACGGTTACACCAAATGTCAAGGGGTAGCTCCTTTCAGAATAATTGATCAGAAGAGGACTAAGAACATTTAGTATAATAATTTCGTCTCTAAGCATTAATATGAACTTAGTAAAGAGTTACTGACCTGACCAACTTGAGAGTTCTTTGACAAGTTGATGGAAATTAAATTGGAGACAGAGAGAGTAGTCAACTCCTGATTCCAATGGTTTGAAATTGATTATCAGAGACTCAGAATGATGGCAATGCTAAGGACAACCTTGAGTGGAACCGTTGGCGTGGCTGCAGAGGAGCATGGCATCTGGGGCGAGGGGGCCAGTGCCGTGGGCAGTGCCGTGGACAGTGCCGTGGACAGTGCCCTATCCTCGAAATGGGTCCGAAGAAGCTTGCGCGGCAGGATTTCTGGAATCCTTGCTGTGGTCAGAGTCTGGGCTGTTGGTGTGCTTGCTGTGAGAAGACCCCCAGTTGTTGGGGCTTCATTGTGGAGGGCCTCCGTTGAGGTTCCTAGAGGAGGTTGATGAGGTTCTGTAGGGGGTGACGGTGGGGGAGATGTTGGTGAGGATGGCTGGGGAGCTGGAGTCGTTGTTTGAGGGAGACGGGGTGGAGGAGCACCCCTTCCACAGGAGGTAGGGGAGAGGGCAGAATAGCATGTTGACGGAGACTCAGAGAACGCACACTCACCTGGAAAAGTTAAGTACGTTAACAATGACTGGAATATAGGTAAACATACTCTCTCTCTCTCTCTCTCTCTCTCTCTCTCTCTCTCTCTCTCTCTCTCTCTCTCTCTCTCTCTCTCTCTCTCTCTCTCTCTCTCTCTCTCACACACACACAACATACCCATCTTAAGCAAGGTGGTGTTGAACGCGAGGTCTGAGCAGAACTTGAGCAGCTGATTAACTGACCTGGCGTGACCTCGCCTGGCCGCCCACTGCATAGCTGTTCTCTCTGGAATATAACAACATACAGCTTGTGACATGTGGTTAGTGACGACATGTGACTAGTGTCATATGACTAGTGACGACAGGAAGCTAGTTTAGACCCAGATTCATGTACTTGTATGAACAATATTTGCAGCCATTGCTGTGAAGTTACAATTAGTACAGACTTACTGTAATGTGATTTGTATTTCCCATTTGCAATATTGTCGGTAAACATTATTAACACTGTAATAATAACAATTCAATATAAACATAGAATCCCAGCAATGATGATAATAACAATATTCATTATTCCCGCCAAAACTTACTGTTATTATCGTGAATGGTGACGTCAGCACCAGCCCTCAACAACGCTGGAATAACGTCGTCGTTGCCTCGTCTACTGGCCCATATTAGCGCCGTGTTGCCTGAGGCACGTCATTGTTGCATTGGCAATATTGAGAAAGCATTAACATCAAGCTATAATAATAATCAGTAGGAGTCATTAAAACGATTCGAACGCAGGTTCTCGGGTACTCTCAAACACACATGACTTAGATTAATGTGATGGCTTTGTGTCCCCAATATGACCCCTTCCTTCCTTCCCTCTAACCTGACGACTTTTCCCCTCTCCCCCATTTCTCCCCCATTTCTCCCCTCCTTTAACCCCTCTACACAACTACGCCCCTCCTCTTCAAGGCCCCCTGCAATATAATGACATACTCACCAGCTTCATCCTGAAGGTCGAGATTTGCTCCTGATTCCACGAGGATGTCGACCATCTGATGCTCCCCGTACACCGCTGCCGTCATCAGCGGAGTTTGTCCTGTGGATGATAATACTGGATGATAACACTGAATGATATCACTGTGTGGATGATACCACTATTTGGATAATAGTATTGGATGAAAACACTGCATAATTCCACTGTTTGGATGATAACTCTGCATAATTCCACTATCTGGATGATAACACTGCATGATTCCATTATCTGGAACTCTGAATGACAACTTAATTCGGATGATAAGCCAGACAGGAAGAAAACACAACGTAGATGATTACAGAGCGGATGATAATACAATTAAAATGATCAGACAGTCTATATATACAAATTTATGTATAATATATCGAATAGGATGATAAATATATATATACACACTGTGGATGATGAGAACGTCCGTATGATGATGCTAGAGTGTGCAAGATAACAGGTGTAGGATTACAATACTCTAATGAGACGGACCGTGAGAGTTGGCGAGGTCCGGCAGCGCCCCGGCTCCCAGCAGCAAGCCGGCGATATTCACCCGACCCCACACCGCCGCCGTCTGCAGCGCCGTCACCCCTGTGTGGGTGTGTGCACAACCAGTTAGTGAGCACGCACACGCACACACACGCGAACACATACACTTATGAGGACAAGAGAGAGAGAGAGAGAGAGAGAGAGAGAGAGAGAGAGAGAGAGAGAGAGAGAGAGAGAGAGAGAGAGAGAGAGAGAGAGAGAGAGAGAGAGAGAGAGAGAGAGCCTTCATGAGGTTGGGAGACAGTTTGTGAGTTTACGTACGTCAGCTTGTGAGGTTTCGAGGGAACCCATAAGAAGCTGTGAAAGGTAAAATGAGTAAGGGAGTTGGTGGGGGGAAGGTGTTGGGGAGTGAGAGGGGGTGCTGGTGAGGGGTGGGTGAGGTTGGGGAAGAGGGGGGAGCGTCGAGGTACATACCCCAGGAGGTGTGGAGGTTGGGGTCGGCGCCCGCCCCTAGCAGCAGTGTTACCAGTCGAGCGTCGCCTCGCGTCGTTGCCAGGTACAGCGCGAAGTATTCTGAAGGAACAATCACACACTTTTTGAGTAATTTGATTTCATACCTGAGTAACGCGACTTTGTACCCGAGTAACGCGACCTCGTACCTCAGTAACGCGACCTCGTATCTGAGTAACGCGACCTCGTACCCGAGTAACGCGACCTTGTACCCGAGTAACGCGGCCTCGTACCTGAATAACGTGACCTCGTACCTCAGTAACGTGACCTCGTACCTGAGTAACGCGACCTCGTACCTCAGTAACGCGACCTCATACCTGAGTAACGCGATCACGCATATGAGTAACGTAACCGAGAAGAGTAGCTTGTTTGCTGGTGTGTATAAATACACTAAGAGTTTAAATTAGTCCTGGACTATGTTGAGGGACCTAAAGTATACTTGCTAGTTCGTAAAACACCTTATGTCGCGACCTTAATTACCCTCCAGCAGTTGAAAGGTCTTAAGGACAAGCACCCAGAAGCATATTCATCTTCTCGTTGTGTTCAGGACTCAATTAAACTTGCTGAATGGTTATTATAAGCACTTATGGACGTCTTAATAACTCCCTAGGGAGGTTGACAGATCTTAAACCCACAAATATTTTACAAATTTGTAAGTAGCACAAATACCCTTCAAGTTCAAGTTCAAGTATGTTTATTGAGATAAGCAATAAATACATCTCAAAGGGATAGAGTAGCTTAGGCTATTTCTACCCCCCACAAATACCCTTTCGGTTGTACTAACACACTATGAGTAGTACAAGCACCCCTGGTGGTGGGAAGTTCAAGTACAAGGGTTCTACTCACTGCTGGTGTGCGTCTGATAGTTGGGGTTGGCCTTGTAAGCGAGCAGCTCCTCCACTACCCGCAGGTGGCCGTTCCAGGTGGCATAGAGCAGGGCAGTGAAACCTGGAGAGGGTGAATTAGGGGTGAAACGGGGCAGTATTGAGGTCATTAGTTCAAGTATGTTTATTGAGATAAGCAATAAATACATCTTGAGGTCATTAGGGGAATACCTGCCAGTAGTTATGTCATGTAGGTGTATACATACATGACAAACCAACATACATGAAACAATCTAGCGATCACAGCTCCGTGACAATAATAATAATAATGATTATAATATTAACTAAATTATTTATTATCATCAGCTTAACGCTGCTAACGTTGCTACTACTGCTATCCCTTCCGCTGCTACTTCAACAAATACTACCATAATTAATTCTATTACTATTACTACTACTATTACTACTACTCTTACTATTACTACTGCGAACTATTAATAATGCTTCTAATACTACTGCTACTACTGGCGTCTCGGATACCACTGCTCCTCCAACCAGAGCTAGCTACGACTGCTGCAACAACAGTTACCATGATCACCACCATGAAGGATGGGCTTTAAGAAGGTTCCTCACTATAGCCTTACTGGTTCAGGGCTTCTGATCATTTCTTGCGCGCATTGAAGTCTCCTCTAATTAAACTCTTATCAAATTGTTGAATGCCAAAAATGCGACGCTTCGGGTTGTTTGGTAATGGTTTTGTGATAAATTTATTTTGATGCTCTTAACTATGAAAGAAGTTGTTGTTGTTGTTGTTGATTTAGGGGCGACGACGATCGTGGGATCGGATGCGCCCCGGCGCACTCGTGTAGGGTTAATTGTGGGAACCGACCTGTGAGATTTATATTTATTTAATTTATATGGATTTATATTTACGTTAATTTATATACTTCGATAGCAATTTGTATAATGATAAGTGGACTGTATTTCTGCAATAATCTTATAATCTCACAAATCGATCCTCTACACATTAGGGGGGTTTATATTTATATGTATGCAGCCAATCAAACTACAGTAACTACATACATTGAAAAGGTTCCTTATCTTATAGTACAGCAGGTTAGTCCACCAGGTATAACTAGGGTGTAGACACCAAATTATCCTCTTTGAGGTAGCTTCCATATCACCCAGTAACTGGTGCACAAATCTTCCTTCCTCGTCTTGACCTGTCAAAAGTGCGCTAGCTGTGAAGCCAGAATCCTATATATGACAAGCTATATCAGAGAAAACACTATACAGAACATTGAAGACCTGGCTTAATTACCTTTAGTATGAGGCGATTTCGCGATCTAACCGGGTCACCCTATATCCTGACATTAATGGCCATAAATGAATGATAAACGGGTTTCGGATAGACTTAACTTGAATTGTAGACATCGTGTTGGAGATGGTACCTTTGGTTTCCATAACACTACGTCCAAGTAAAATTAACAGGAGCCGTATTTGCTCCCGTGTGAGCCTCTGGTCTCAATATAAACAATGGCTGTTTAACACTCCATTCTATTGACGTTACTGGCCGACATTGTCCAGAATGATAGGAGCCGAACTCGCTCCACACGTCTCGGAGGTGACACAACAATGGCTGCCCTCCTTCCCCCTGACGCCTGGCCTACTTTGTCCACATGTCAGAAAGTGATAGAAGGGTCACATTTACTCTACTTTAATATTGATAATTAAGTTAATTTATATAAGATGTTTTTATGATGGTAAAGTCCAAAGACTTATGTATTTAAGAATAATTCCCAGCAGAATAGCTGGTGAATTATAATAGTATGTGGTGATGATATCCCGTTTTCTATAGACGGTAATTCCACTACAAGTTACGTTTTCTATGGGTAACTTGTTGGTAATACAGCTATTATCTGTATGATATATTAAATGGTGTCGGATTTTCCGACATAATTCCCCAGGGGGCTGCTCACGGGTCGAAGTCCTCTTTAGAACAGACGAACACCGATACTCCTCCTTCGAATTATTTGATTAATTTGATGTTAGTAGTTAGTAATCACACATTTGTGCGTCTGTTCGTACAGGACGGATGTCCCGTACTAGAGTTGCAGGGGTTAGAAGTCTAATGCGATTTCATTTCCCTGTCAACTCTTGAAAGGCTAATATTCAAGCCTTATTACATATTATTTAACCCAGAAGACTGGAAGTGATCAAGTACTACAGTCAAGTATGATTCAGGGACTGCAGTGAGATCAGTGACATTAGATATAACTTGAAGTTTCTTCAGGTAACTGGTCACTGATATATAAACACTGAGGCCCATGGAATACATCTTGATTAAATAATAAATGTATCAAATCAGTCATCAGATTTATTGGGGTTTAATTAGTTAATTGATTCAGAAGATTGAATAGCTCATCATTAAAGCAAAGTATGGTTCTGAGACTGCAGTGGGTTCAGTGACATTGGTCGCAGTGACTTGTAGCTGTTTTAGGCTACTGTTCACTGATTTGCCACTGAGGCCTCATGAACTCATCTCCAGCTTTAAATGATGATACTAACATCAACCTCTGTTGGTATAGTCAGCTGTAATCTCCTTAGTATAATGCTACTGGAGAAATATAATCAGCTGACAAATTTAGTTTCTATTGGTGTTGTTTATCTGCAGGCATAGGTCTCCTCAGGCTTGATACTGGGCCTGAGAGTAATTTACCTCCTGCAGAGTTTAACATGGTTATACCCTGATATTTAGTAGGGCTACCGATGAATTGATGGTAGTAGTCTGTCCCCACAAGGACAGCCATTTGGCATTTGATTTGCTCAAATTTACCTGCAGCTGCTTGATAATAGCTTTCCAGGTCAGCATAATCAACTGTTGATTGTTGTGACAAATCTTCACATTTCTTGATCTGTTTTGTTAAGTGGCCTTTAAGACCTGCAAGGGTTCTTTTCATTCTCCCTGCATTATCCATACTGGCTCGTTGGTGAAGCCTTGTGGGACTTGTACTTGGGCTGCTCATAATACTGAACAAACACTAATGGTAGCCTAGGGTAAATTCTGAACTCACTAGGCAATAATCCTACCTCTACTAGAGGTTAGCACTTAAAATTAATACACATTATATATACACAATCATACACACTAATGATTTGAGTGATAAACCAGTGTCACTGGAAGTACCTTTAGGTTAGCTCTTCTATATCACCCTAGGATGGTAGAGACACTAATTAATCACTCAAAGGTGTAATGATCATAAGTAAATTATTATATATACAACTCAACTCGAGTTGATAAAAATTACACCCAAAATAGGGTCTGCACCATTCATTAATGGTGTTAGGTTGTTGAATATAGTACAACTGACTATAGTAATAATGGGACTAGGATGAACAATAATAGTTCAACTAGTCAATGGTAATATCCTACCCTGTTGTGGGTTGGCAATTAGTAAATATTATACTGTGATCACTAGTGCAATATATATTAAATAATTCTCTATTTTGGAGAAATAATATACACAATTATTGTTAATAGCCTCTTAATTAGCCTCTATGAAACTTCTAATATTATCTAGAAGTATTAAATGTTATTAGTGACCTCGCGAAATAAAGTCCACAAAATTCGTGGATAATCTCTCGCGAAATGTAACACCACGAAATCCGTGAACAATATCGCGAAGACACAGTCACTAATTAGGCTGGCTTCTATATTAGCGCTGTCATTTCACGAAATAACACGCCACCAAATATCTGTGGGTGTGCATGAAACCGCTGACGAAGCTGAACTGGGCTGAGGGAGGCTCCTGAGCTCCCACGAGGCAACGCCGCTGTCTATGACTGGCTGGCTTTGTTTAAATAACACTGCACTAGTATATTTAATGAATCCACTGGTTAACTGGTTCATCCGGTACTAAGATGACCAAATGTGGGTTCAAAGGATCAAATAATCCGTCATCCGGTTCGAAGATGACCAAATAATATGGGGACCGACTTGTGAGTTTTATATTTATTTAATTTATATGAATTTATATTTACGTTAATTTATATACTTCGATAGCAATTTGTATAATAATAAGTGGACTGTATTTCTGCAATAATCTCATAATCTCACAAATCGATCCTCTACACATTAGGGGGGTTTATATTTATATGTATGCAGCCAATCAAACTACAGTAACTACATACATTGAAAAGGTTCCTTATCTTATAGTACAGCAGGTTAGTCCACCAGGTATAACTAGGGTGTAGACACCAAATTATCCTCTTTGAGGTAGCTTCCATATCACCCAGTAACTGGTGCACAAATCTTCCTTCCTCGTCTTGACCTGTCAAAAGTGCGCTAGCTGTGAAGCCAGAATCCTATATATGACAAGCTATATCAGAGAAAACACTATACAGAACATTGAAGACCTGGCTTAATTACCTTTAGTATGAGGCGATTTCGCGATCTAACCGGGTCACCCTATATCCTGACATTAATGGCCATAAATGAATGATAAACGGGTTTCGGATAGACTTAACTTGAATTGTAGACATCGTGTTGGAGATGGTACCTTTGGTTTCCATAACACTACGTCCAAGTAAAATTAACAGGAGCCGTATTTGCTCCCGTGTGAGCCTCTGGTCTCAATATAAACAATGGCTGTTTAACACTCCATTCTATTGACGTTACTGGCCGACATTGTCCAGAATGATAGGAGCCGAACTCGCTCCACACGTCTCGGAGGTGACACAACAATGGCTGCCCTCCTTCCCCCTGACGCCTGGCCTACTTTGTCCACATGTCAGAAAGTGATAGAAGGGTCACATTTACTCTACTTTAATATTGATAATTAAGTTAATTTATATAAGATGTTTTTATGATGGTAAAGTCCAAAGACTTATGTATTTAAGAATAATTCCCAGCAGAATAGCTGGTGAATTATAATAGTATGTGGTGATGATATCCCGTTTTCTATAGACGGTAATTCCACTACAAGTTACGTTTTCTATGGGTAACTTGTTGGTAATACAGCTATTATCTGTATGATATATTAAATGGTGTCGGATTTTCCGACATTAATCGTGAAGCCCGGAAAGGTGAAACGCCAAGCCTAATCGCGAAACAAGTGACGCCAATCACTGGTTTCATATGCCTCGCGGCAAAGAAACGCAGACAGGCAGATGATTGGGGAGCTCCAGGAGTCCCTCAGGGTGACAAGCACCGGCCCCGCCCCACACAGAGAACACTGGGTAGCAAACCCAAAAACTCGGCCCCAGCTAGTACGCAAAGGTCATCCAGTGCCCCCCGGCAAAGCAGAAGCCAGCCGCCCACCACGGCTGAGGAAATACCAGGAGCCCACCAAGACCCACCAACTCCCGGCACCTTTCGGCCAAGCCGGCGCCGGACACCGTCACCCCGCCGGGAGAACCAGCCAGAACACGGAAAAAACAATCCCGTGACCCAAGGCGATAAGTGCGCCAGGCATCGTACATACTGGACCGTTGAAGAGCATCAAATCCAAATCGCAAAACGGAACGTGATCAAGCGGTTCCCAGGCGGAGGAGGCATCCAGACGTCGACTCGGCGCAGAAGATCCTCGCGCAGGCGTACATGGTGGCCCAGCAGACGACGCTCAGGCCCACGCATGCGTACATCGTATCCGAGCGGACGACGCTTAGGCTCTACAAGATAGTTTAAACTGATCAAATATAAAGACAAAACAAGTGTTATATATACAAAGAAGTGTATCCCGCTTCCTCGGTGTATATACACTGAAAGGTTACTTCAGTCCTATTCAGTTTACTTCACTGAATATACACTGAGTAATACTTCATTAATACTTAGTGAAGTGTTCACTCAGTGGGTGTTCACTGAATATACGCTGAGTAATACTTCACTGAATATGCGCTGAGTTAACTTCAATCCTAATTCAATCAATTAGTCCTGAACATATTTCAGGACTAAAGTATAATAATAACCTTCCTGACGTTGATAGGTCTTAAAACCAACAATTAATAATCTGTCATATATTTCCATTTCTATCAGACTATTGTATAGTCTCGCATTTATATCTCGTTGGTAGACGTAACGCTGCTAAATAGTCTACGAACACTTAATCACTTGAAAAGAACTTATCCAACTACTACTACTACTCCTCCTACTATCACAACTACCGTTACTACTACCACAACTACTGTTGCTGCTACCACAACTTTTATTATTCACCTTGGGCCGTAGGTATATCAGGTCTGGCTCCCTTCTTCAGCAGCTGCTGTACTACCGTCAGGAAGCCCTCCTTAGCTGCCAGGAAGAGCGCCGTCACGTCTGTGTCCAGGAAGGGGGGAAAGTGCCTTGTTAGTGGCGTGGTTAGTGGTGATGTGGTTAGACGAGGTGTGACCAGTTGAGGTGTGGTAAGTGGAGGGTGTGGATACTGAACGAGAGTAGCCTGAAGCATTAACATGGATGCGAATGGTATTAGTTATCTAACCATGGAGCCAAACTTCTTTTCCTCGAGTAGGGAAGTGGAATACATACCGGTGTAGCTTTTCTTGTTGACGTCTGCGCCCGTGTTGAGGAGGGAGTCCACCATCTGTGAGCTGTTCCTTGCCGCGGCCCACATCAACGCCGTGTATCCCCGATACCAGCCTTCCCATACAAGGAAATGCACCATAAACCAACTTAAAACAAATGAAGATCATGTCTTTCACCTCATTCATATATTTACCATACAAAACGATACAAGTATATAACGGTATACTAGGCGGAACTTTAACAAGCTAGTGCCTTCCTATTCCCCGTTAGGAGGCACTAGAGATGGTGGCCCTCAGGTAATTACAGAATGCAAAGGCAATAAGCTAAGTAAACAATGCAGTTATTACCTCCCACGAGACAACAGTTTTTATGAAACGACTGCAACAGGACGGGATAATGGATACTTTACTACCTGTCTTTTCTGAGTAATTGACGTCGATTCCGGGACGTCTTAAGATATTGGCCAGCCGTCCAGCCTTCCCCTTCGCCGCCGCTGTCAGCAGCGCCACACCTGCAGGAACAAACACGACACACCTGTACCTGGCACATCTGTTTCGCCGCCATATTCCTGTAGCCTGCACAGGATAACTGTAACTTGCACCTCTTAACTTCCACCACATACCTGTAATCTTCCGACTGTCCATGCCCTCTATACTTTTCCCACAAACCACAACAGAGCCTGCACATCTATGCCACAACTATACAGCAGTGTCTGAACCAAGCACACATCTGTAGCCACAGTCTACATATACATATATAGTCATAATACAAGCTTGTAGCGCTAACATACACCTGACAACTACGCCACACCCACATCACACAACTCACACCCATGACATAAACATGTGACTTCAATACACGTGCTAATATCTGATATACATGAGTTGAATGCTTACTCTGTTGAACAGTTTTCTAACAATATATCAGAGAGAGAGAGAGAGAGAGAGAGAGAGAGAGAGAGAGAGAGAGAGAGAGAGAGAGGGAGAGAGAGAGAATGGAAGTAGTGTCTGACTCACCAGAGACCTTGCGTGGCGGTGTTACTGAAGGTGATGGTGGTGATGGCGGCGCCCCCATCACCACCAGCATCATCAACATCATCAGCAGCATCAACAAGGGTCTCACTGACGCCTCCATGTCTCTCCCTCGAGGTTCCAGTGTAGCGTAGACATCCACTATGGCCGGCAGGGAGCTGCAAGATGGCGGGGGAATACAACCACAACTTTCCGATAAGTAAATAACACTCTACTCATATTGTCAGTACTTCTCCCTACGCCTCCGTAGACCCGTGACTCTCCAGTACCGAGATATTGTTTCTCACTGTTGACCAAACCACATATTAGAAAGTGAAGGGACGACGACGTTTCGGTCCGTCCTGGACCATTCTCAAGTTGATTGTGAAAATGGACTTGATCGACTTGATAGACCACAATCGACTTGAGAATACAATACAATACAATACAATACAATTTTATTTAGGTAAGGTACATACATACAATAAATTTTTACAAGGATTGGTAGACTTATAGGTAGAGCTAGTACATACAGAATGGTCCAGGACGGACCGAAACGTCGTCGTCCCTTCACTTTCTTAGTGTGTGGTTTGGTCAACATTTTTCAGCCACGTTATTGTGACTCCTCGTCTGCATTGCTTCTCACTGTGTATTTTACAAGGAAAAAAAGTGCATATCCGACTTTTCACTTCTCTTGAAGTCCCTTTCTAAAGAATAAACTACCAAAGAAGAGGTAGCAAGAGGTAGTTATATTATGTGACAACCAGACAGATGTTCTTTGCGCAAATGAACAGAGTATATTCGACGATCTTACTACCCGAAATACACAAAATTATTGAACGCATTTTGGCAATAGGCCGACAACCACAATAGGCTATCACCAACAATTAAAACAAAAAAATCTTGTAAGCGAATGGCTAACAAAACAAAATGGTATACAATAAAGTTTTCTAATCCCCCACACAGCTAAAATTAGAACTCCACTGAGAAGATGCAATTCTAGCTTGCAAACTTCACAGTAGGTTGACCAGACCACACACTAGAAGTTGAAGGGACGACGACGTTTCGGTCCGTCCTGGACCATTCTCAAGTCGATTGTAACTTCACAGTAAACTCTGACTAGTGAAACATTATTATTATTATTATTATTATCATGGTATACACAGCTCTAATAATAATAATAATTCAAATAACAACTATATTATTATAATTATTATGAATATAATTACCTGAACACAGCAGGTAACCGCACAACACCCAGCTCTGTGGGAAATTTTTACCCACCATATCTAATAATCATCTAAGAAATGTATAATTTCTATATCATATCTAAATCATATCAAAATCATATCTAAATTGTATCAAAATCATATAATGAATCTTTAAAGATTCATTATATAGCTTGATCCTGGATGACAATGGCACCATGAACACGTACTCAACAGGGGCCCTTTTGATGCCTACGTGACTTTGTACATGATCTCTCAAGGATCCAGAAGCTTCTAGAAGGACTTCTTAATTAAAAAACTATTGGAACATTGATTCAACATCCGGTAGGATTAAAAATCGAATCCTTAATAAGATTCAGTGGTACTTTCAAATACTACTTATAATCTTTAAATCTTATATCTAATTATATTATAATCACATCTTATCTTAATCATAAGTCTAGACTGTAAAAATAATCAATCAATATTCATTGAAGGCTACCGTGCTCAGAGAGCATGGTAGGGCGATGGGGGGGAGTGAAGCGCCCACCAACAAGCCCAGGGGCACTCCGCGTTTGTTTACAAATGAGTGAACAAGTGACTGATCCTTAGCGAACATTACCAGCTCAAGGACACCTTATCTAACATTTTTATCGCCATTGAATACTCTCTAGAACTGGGGGAGTACCTGGACAATATCTACAAGGAAAATCCTGGAACATTACATAAAATAGAGTGTATAGTGGAGATCAGTGACGCGGTTTCCTCCACCTTCATTCATAAACTTTTATCTCGAATCATTCTTCTGCAACTGCAGGATAATCACGTAGCAACGCTACCAGATCATCATACAGCAACGCTGTAGCAAAATATCGTGCCTAAACTCAACAAGAGAGAGTTAATCAGTCTGGCAAACTTGTCAGACAGGCACCCCGACTGGCAGAGAAGTATATTGAGGGTTATTTGGTGTATGATTGGCCAATTGTATGCTTGTGTAACTTTAATATCCAATAAATCTGTCTGTTGGTTAAAAAGCGAGGCTAAGCCTCATACATCGGTACGTTTATTAAAATTGTAGTGTAGCTGTGAATCTTATCCAAGCACTGAACCTCATGAGTGTCCATTCTGTCAGAAAAGAATTCAGCCTCAATAAGTAAAAACCTCACAAGTGTCCACAGCGTTGGAAAAGATTCAGTCAAGCTAACTGTATAAAGTGAATATGTCTGCATATATATTTGAATATATAAATTAAGTTATCAATTGCTTGCTTAGTTATTTATAAGTTATCATATAGTTACATTTAATTGAATATAATATCTAGTACTTAGTTAAGTATTTAGACTACATTTAAGGTCATTAATTATACTTTTACAATTTAATTTGTTGTTTATAGTATAAGTACATATTGGCTGTTAAGTTATGGTACTAGGTTAGACTATGTATGTTTAAATCTCTGATTTAAACAGAGCCAGTGTTCAGTCAGATAACTGAATTTATCAAATCTTATCCTTGTATAAAATACAAGCTGATGTGAGATCCCTGTCTACAGGTGGATTGGAACTTCTATCAACATAGTCATTCACCCCACCTGTCCCTTACAGCCCACAGTTTGTCATTAGGAAAAGAGGATTTAGGATTTACAACCCTAGCTAGAGATTTTAATTGAATTAATTTGCAGACAGTAATTTTTTAATTTAGTTCAGTACAAGTCCCTGGTAGTCTCCTCTTATATCAATCCCAGCAGGTTTTTCCCACATTAATGGTCCTTCGAACCGGATAATAATGGTCCTTTATACCTAGATATTTATGATCATTCGTTTATCGAATATTTCAGTGCCAAATACATAAGAAACTTCTTGATTTTGCATTGGAATAATTCTTACATATTCTAGCCTAACCTAGCTATCAGCCAATATTTATCATAGCTATATATCTAAGTAAACATATTGTTTGCAGTGGCTTAAGCCACCATATCCATTAACTAGTAAGCATTCATAACAAACTGATACTGTTTTGTGTTAAGAAACCACAGTAATTAAGTATATCAGTGTCACAGACACAACTGCATCTTAATCATAAATTACCAATTATCTACCTCATTGTGGTAACATTACATATATATTTAAGTGTATTATCTAGCATTATCTCTAATCTACTGATTTTCAGAGCTGCTCATTACATAATATTCTTTAAAAAAGTGTTATCATCACTGTAAGAGCATTTCATTACAATCTATCTATAATCAACTGTATCAAACCCTATTCCAGGTAAAACCAGTAGACATTCTACTGTATTTTATCTAACAATTATTATGGTAACAGATTTTGTAATAACTTTGCAAAAATAGTGCCATTTACTATTTTTAAAAAATTATTACAAGATTTACCAACTTGGTGCATTCGTGCATTCGGGTCACAAATTAAATTATTACAGTACTTTTGATAATTGAACACCTGCTACAACCAGATTCCAGGGAGGAAATGAAGGACGATCTTTGGAATCATTACCTAAGTAGACAGGAAAGCTCATTTATCAAAATACATTAACATCATACATATTTATCAGAAAAAAGAGAAAAATCTCGGAATCTCCAAAACTCGGAAAAGGTCAAAATGGCTGACAGTGTTCCACCAGCAGCTGAAACAGGAAATAGGAGGACACTTAATGGTCTGCAAAATCACCTAACTCAACTGATTGACAAATGTCAAAAGTTGGCTAGGCAACCATCTCCTGATTTAATAATTCTGAATACCAGAGTAAAAGCAGCTGTGGATAAGTATGAACAAATCAAACGCCATGCAGAGATTTATCTAACAGAAATGGCTAATGCAGATTTAACCCGAAGGGAACTTCAGGAAATTGTCGCTGAAATGACAATGTATGAAGATAAAATCCAAGATCAACTTGATCCTTTAATCAAACAAATATCTCAAGCAGGAACCCAATCCAATGTGAGCTCATCCACTCAACAGAGCAATGCAACTATCACACATATAGCCGCAGAGCTCCCAAAGGTACAATTACCATATTTTGAGGGCAAGGATGAAGACGATTGGGATACCTTCTGGAGACACTTTGATTCTATAATAAACTCCAAGCCCTCTCTCAAAAAGGCGACAAAGTTTCAATATTTGCAAGGCCAGTTACGGGGAGAGGCAAGGCAGGTCATTGCTAATTTGTCATTAACAGATGATGATTACGACCATGCCTTACAGTTGTTACAAGATAACTACAGTGATAAGGAGACTGCAATTGCACGTCTCTCATACAAATTATTGGATTTACCCTCTCCAAATAAAAGTTATGAGTCACTACAATCATTTCGATTGTCTATAGAATCAATCATCAAAGCCCTCAGTACAAAAGTACCTGTAGGTGATGCAGAGTGGCTTATAAAGTTAATCATTCAAAGGAAACTTCCAAATGAGGTCATAGACAGCCTATGCACTCATTATAACACCAACATCTTATCACAAAGCCAAATCATTGATGGACTTCGAGCTTACGTACAAAGATTACGAAGCCGAGGAAAACTTAGATCTCAAGAAAAAATCCCCAAAGGTGAATCTACGGACAAAAACAAAAATGTCCAAAATGGCAGTCAAAAATCAAGGCAACAAAACTCTTCTGCAAAGTGGAAACAGAATAATGTTGGCTCTTATGCTATATCCCCCACAGTTAACAGAACTGTAGGAAACCAAGCTCCTAAGACAGATAAGACAAAAGGAGCTACAAGTGCCCCAAAATGTTTATTCTGTCAAGAAGCACATACCATTTATCAATGCACAGTTTATGTAGGCCGTGCCAGTCGAATCGATCGACTGAAATCTCTGAACAGGTGCATCCGTTGTCTACGGAAGCACGATACTAGTGAGTGTATCACTCAATTGCAGAACTGCCAATATTGTCATAAAAGTGTACATCACACAGCACTCTGTGGTGATATTAACACTCAATCCAGATCACAGACTTCCAATAATCAACCTGCATCTCAGGCAAAGCCCAAAGATGATAATACCACAACAGCCGTACAATTCTGTACAGTAATGAGCAATGTCAACGACTTGGATACAGAAATTGTTACAGCAGCCATATTGCCTACTGCACAGCTAGAACTATGCAATCAAGGAATTTGTATTCCAACTAGAGGCTTTTTTGATCAAGGGTCACAGAAAACCTTTATCAGTAAAAAGATGGCAGAAGATTTACAACTTAAATCTTCAAAGCAAGTATCTACATCCATATCAGGGTTTTTTACTAATTCTGGTCGTAGAACCTTTCCAGTAGTAAAACTCAATGTCTGTCTAGGTACATCCCAAAGGACAGTAGAAGCCATAGTAGTTGATAAAATTCCTACTGAAATGGAAGTGACTGGTCTGACAGCCACAATTAAATTCCTAAAAGAAAAAGGAATACAATTAGCAGATCCTCTGCTTGATTCTGACTACATAGGAGATATCGGAATCCTGATTGGAGCTGACTACTATCATCGATTCATTCTGGGATCAGAAGAATCTATGGGTATGAATATACTCAAATCAGCAGGAGGCATATTGATGACAGGACCTATACTAGATCTTGAACCTTCAACTCCTGAAAAATCACATCATACAGAAACTGTAATAGTGGCATGACTAGGCAAAGAACAGTCACCACTTAAAATCCCCCACATGATTGATGATGGATTAGAATCTGTACCTCAATTGTGGGAACTTGATGCCATAGGAATAATTCCTGAACAACCAAGTCCTGATGATGTCTGTGCATATAATCAATACTTAGAAACTGTACAGTACTATGATGGACAGTACTGGGTAAGGCTACCATGGAAAATCAACCATAAAACCTTACCTACCAATTATCACATGGCTTATAGTCAATTTAAATCGCAACTAGCAAAGCTAAGAAAAAGGCCTGAGCATTTAAAACTCTATCATGAGATTATTGCTCAACAATTAAAGAATAAATTCATCGAAGTCGTGAAACATGACAATAAGCAAACAGGCCATTTTTTACCACACATGGCTGTAAAGAGAGAATCAAAAACAACTCCTTTACGGATAGTTTTTAATTGTAGCTCTAAATCTGGACCCCAAGGAACCAGTCTAAATGATTGTTTGCAAACAGGTCCAAGTCTAACTCAGAAATTGTATGACATACTGTTGAAGTTTAGACTTAACAAATACGCGTATTCAGCAGATATAAGTAAGGCCTTTCTAAGAGTTGGCTTACAAGAAGAAGATAGAGACTTCACTAAGTTTCTATGGGTAGAGAACCCAGAAGATGTCAATAGTCCTGTAGTGACTTTCAGATTCTCATCAGTTCTTTTCGGCGCGACAAGCAGTCCATTTCTATTGCAAGCAACTCTAGATACTCATCTGAAGAAATCATCAAGTCCCTGTAAGACTGAAATCAGTCAAAATCTATATGTAGATAATTTTCAAGGGACAGTTAACAGTACTACTGAACTGTTACAATTATATCAAGAGGCTAACAAGGAGCTACAAGGTGCCAACATGCCACTACAATCTTGGGCCTCTAATAATGCAACATTGAATAATCAAATAGCAAGAGATTACCCTGAATATCACGTACCAGAATCACAAAAGGTGTTAGGTATGGATTGGGATTTAATCTCGGACACAATATCGATCAAATCTGTGCCAGTAAATTACAACATCACTACAAAAAGGGATTTGCTTTCACAAGTTAGCAAAGTATTCGACCCACTAGGTCTACTAAATCCTTTGACAATCAAGTGGCGTTTATTGGTGCAACAAGCATGGAAGGCTAAGGTTGGTTGGGATGATCCACTACCAATCCAGTTACAAAAAGCTTGGATGGAAGTGGCTCAAGAACAAACTTTAGTTGAAAAGATAATCTTTCCGAGACACATAGTCGAGGAAAATGAGGAAGTATCACTACATGTATTCGCAGACTCGTCAGCCAAAGCTTTTGGAGCTTGTGCTTACTTAGTGACTTCTAATCAATCATATCTTATCACCTCTAAGGCCAGAGTCGCTCCATTAAAAAAGAGGACTTTGCCTCAGATGGAACTAACAGCACTGCTAACTGGTACACGCTTAGCAGTGCATATCAAACAAGTCTTGTCTACCATGAACATCAAAGATGTCATTATATGGTCTGACAATGAAGCTGTCTTACAATGGGTACGAAACGACAACTGTCCAACTCCATATGTAAAAAATCGCGTCTCGGAAATTAAAGAAATTTCCGCAGGCTTTCAATTGTTGCATGTACCAACAAAGGATAATCCAGCTGATCTCTTATCAAGAGGTATGACATTTAAACAGTTTGCAAAGGCAGATATTTGGTTTCATGGGCCTCGATGGTTAGTGAATGGTAGTTGGCCTGAACAAAAGCCACACGTCATTACGACACAAACCATAACTACCACCAGGCAGCAAGCTCAAATATCAGTCTTGGATTGTACTCGTTACTCCTCGCTCATCAAATTAATCAATGTAACACAGAACGTGTTTCATTATCTCAGGAAAAAAGGTATAAAATACACTTTTCCAGATGCACTTCTCTATTGGGTAAGACAAGCCCAGAGAGAAACTTATGGGAATAACTATGAAAATCTTCCGCATAAGTTAAAACACAATCTCGGTCTGTGGATAGACCAAGAAAATCACAACATTCTGCGTTGTGGAGGGAGACTTAAACACGCAGATATCAATCTAGATACCGTGCATCCATGGCTTTTACCAAAAAATCATTGGATCACAAGGTTGATTGTGTTGCATACACATCAACAAATCATCAAACATGGAGGAGTGTTAGACACACTCACACAAATCAGACAGCAGTACTGGATTCCTCAGGGAAGACAGTCAGTCAAATCAATCTTGAAGAATTGCATGATATGCCGAAGGTACGATGCAAGAACTTGCTCTTATCCAGGGCCACCACCCCTGCCAAAGGAACGAGTGGTCCATCTACAACCTTTCGAAACGACAGGAGTAGATTATACAGGAGCAATATATCTAACAGGGACTGCAGATAAGCAACCTATCAAGGCATACATCTGTCTGTTCACCTGTGCTACCACTAGGGCAGTACATCTAGAGGTAACACCCGATATGACTGCTCAATCATTTATTCAAGCTTTCCGCAGATTCGCAGCACGCCGATCATGCCCTAAGCTGATGATTTCAGATAACGGAGCAAACTTGGTAGCTGGAGAAGCATGTCTACGGGAAATCTGTTCCCATCCTGCAGTTACTTCCACACTGGAACAGCGTCATTGCAGATGGAAATTTATCCCTCCGAGAGCCCCATGGCACGGAGGATTTTATGAACGGTTAATAGGAACTGTAAAAAGATCCTTGAGAAAATCTCTACACCGTCAGAAAATCAATCTTCAAGAACTCCAGACAGTAATCACGGAAATAGAATCAAGGGTGAATAACCGGCCGTTGACTTACTTGTCTGAGGATCCTACTCAACATGAGCCATTAAGTCCTGCCCATCTAATGTATGGAAGACTTCTGACTCCAGTACCATCTCTAGTGGATGATGAGATCAGAGATCCCTCATATGTGGGTCAGAGCGAGTTGGTTCAGGGGTATAAGCATCTGTCCAGCATAATCCAAAAATGGAATGATGTTTGGACAAAAGAATATCTTACATCTCTACGAGAACATCACTATGGGGCCAATGTCCCACATAATATATCTAATCTCCAACCTGGCGATATTGTCTTGGTAGACAGTGATGGCCCTAGGGCTGACTGGCCATTAGGTAAAGTTGTCTCAGTCCATCCAGATAGTCAGGGGATTTTGAGAATAGTCAAAATCCTGTCTAAAGGAACAACTTCCCTGAAGACATTGGACAAACTCATCCACATGGAATCAGTGAGCCAGCTGCAGTTAGATCATGAGAGACCTCAAGACACTCTAACTCCACAAGACCCACAGACTCCTAACAGACACAATCGTCCACAACGGACAGCAGCAGAAAAGTGCAAGCAAAATCTGCACTTGTATTATCAATCCAATGGAGAGTAAATAAATACATATGGTTACTATTGTCCTAAGTATTGGACTCTGTGCCAGTTCTCTCCCTCTGGAAGATGTGGGAAATTTTTACCCACCATATCTAATAATCATCTAAGAAATGTATAATTTCTATATCATATCTAAATCATATCAAAATCATATCTAAATTGTATCAAAATCATATAATGAATCTTTAAAGATTCATTATATAGCTTGATCCTGGATGACAATGGCACCATGAACACGTACTCAACAGGGGCCCTTTTGATGCCTACGTGACTTTGTACATGATCTCTCAAGGATCCAGAAGCTTCTAGAAGGACTTCTTAATTAAAAAACTATTGGAACATTGATTCAACATCCGGTAGGATTAAAAATCGAATCCTTAATAAGATTCAGTGGTACTTTCAAATACTACTTATAATCTTTAAATCTTATATCTAATTATATTATAATCACATCTTATCTTAATCATAAGTCTAGACTGTAAAAATAATCAATCAATATTCATTGAAGGCTACCGTGCTCAGAGAGCATGGTAGGGCGATGGGGGGGAGTGAAGCGCCCACCAACAAGCCCAGGGGCACTCCGCGTTTGTTTACAAATGAGTGAACAAGTGACTGATCCTTAGCGAACATTACCAGCTCAAGGACACCTTATCTAACATTTTTATCGCCATTGAATACTCTCTAGAACTGGGGGAGTACCTGGACAATATCTACAAGGAAAATCCTGGAACATTACATAAAATAGAGTGTATAGTGGAGATCAGTGACGCGGTTTCCTCCACCTTCATTCATAAACTTTTATCTCGAATCATTCTTCTGCAACTGCAGGATAATCACGTAGCAACGCTACCAGATCATCATACAGCAACGCTGTAGCAAAATATCGTGCCTAAACTCAACAAGAGAGAGTTAATCAGTCTGGCAAACTTGTCAGACAGGCACCCCGACTGGCAGAGAAGTATATTGAGGGTTATTTGGTGTATGATTGGCCAATTGTATGCTTGTGTAACTTTAATATCCAATAAATCTGTCTGTTGGTTAAAAAGCGAGGCTAAGCCTCATACATCGGTACGTTTATTAAAATTGTAGTGTAGCTGTGAATCTTATCCAAGCACTGAACCTCATGAGTGTCCATTCTGTCAGAAAAGAATTCAGCCTCAATAAGTAAAAACCTCACAAGTGTCCACAGCGTTGGAAAAGATTCAGTCAAGCTAACTGTATAAAGTGAATATGTCTGCATATATATTTGAATATATAAATTAAGTTATCAATTGCTTGCTTAGTTATTTATAAGTTATCATATAGTTACATTTAATTGAATATAATATCTAGTACTTAGTTAAGTATTTAGACTACATTTAAGGTCATTAATTATACTTTTACAATTTAATTTGTTGTTTATAGTATAAGTACATATTGGCTGTTAAGTTATGGTACTAGGTTAGACTATGTATGTTTAAATCTCTGATTTAAACAGAGCCAGTGTTCAGTCAGATAACTGAATTTATCAAATCTTATCCTTGTATAAAATACAAGCTGATGTGAGATCCCTGTCTACAGGTGGATTGGAACTTCTATCAACATAGTCATTCACCCCACCTGTCCCTTACAGCCCACAGTTTGTCATTAGGAAAAGAGGATTTAGGATTTACAACCCTAGCTAGAGATTTTAATTGAATTAATTTGCAGACAGTAATTTTTTAATTTAGTTCAGTACAAGTCCCTGGTAGTCTCCTCTTATATCAATCCCAGCAGGTTTTTCCCACAAGCTCCTCGCAACACACTACGTCGCAAGGGAAGACCTGGGGCCAGATTCACCAAGTAGTTAGTGAAGGACTTACGAACCTGTACATCTTTCCTCAATCTTTGACGGTTTTGGTTACATATATTAAAGAGTTTACAAGCATGACAACTTCCTAATAAACTGTTGTTATTGTTATAAACCGCTTCCTGGTGCTTCGGAACTCATTAAGTGTTTAATAATTGTAAACAAAGCCAAAGATTGAGAAAAGATGTGCAGGTTAGTAAGTTCTTGCGTAACTGCTTCGTGAATCTGGCCCCTGGTATACGGAAAATAATCCACAACACAGTTATGCTAATCACAACATAGTTATGCTGATGACAACACGGTAAAGCTCACCACAACACAGTAACACCACAACACAGTAACACCACAACACAGTAACACCACAACACTCACCCACCAACTCTCTGATCCAAACTCTGGAACAGGAACCGGAAGTTGGTATTTTTAGCAGTTTGCGTGTGGACAAGGGAAGGGGGGGGGGATGGGGACGATGACGGGGGGAGAAGATGGGGAAGGGAGGGGATGGGAGGGATGGGAAGGGAGTCAGAGAGTAGAATGAGAGGTAGAGAAGGGCAGAGGTGTTTGAGAGGGAGAAGGAAGGGGGGAACGATGAGGCGTTTACAGACCTGTAGATTGTGTAAGCACCTCCTGCTTCTGCCAGGTCCTCAGATTCTATTGTGAATATGTTTCATGGAATTTTGTCGTTTATCTCACTTCTCTCTGTGATCTAGTTTGTGTAATCATATGATTGGGGTTTCGGGGGGGTGGGGGTGAGTCAGCTCTTTGGTCCCGCCTCGCAGCCGTTAGTTAACTGGTGTACAGGTCACTTCTAGGCCTAACGGCTAAGATCAAAGTGTAGATCAAATTAAATGTGTGTGTGGGTGTGTGTGGGTGTGTGTGAATGTGTGTGTGTGTGTGTGTGTGTGTGTTTCGTGACATTGAACAGTTATACGTTTTCAGGCGACTCACCTTACCATTTAGGAGAACGACTCGAACCTCGGACCTGAGGGAAGGACGACCCTTAGCCAGTGAACCACCCCAAGTTGGCCAGAAGACGACCGGAGGACGCGAGATTGATCGGAGTACGACCAATGCCTGATCGGAGGACGACCTGGAGACACGACCAGCTGTGTGAGCCGCGGGTGCTCCACTGACCTGGCCCGCCCACGCTCCTCCCGTCATTGTTGTCACAGACACGCCCACGCCCATATTGTGTCCATAGCTTTTTTACATCTCTTAGAACTGCTTCGTTGCCGCCCACTCCCGGAAACTTCTAGTATCTAAACTTTGACACCTGTGGTAGCCTACGCCCTCATCTGACACACACACACACACACATTCACCTCACGACACTGGAAGACAGAAGAGTAAGGGGAGATATGATCACAACCTACAAAATTCTCAGAGGAATTAACAGGTTAGATGAGGATACACGGTTTAACACGGGCGGTGCGCGAGCAAGGGGACACAGGTGGAAACTGTGTACCCAAATGAGCCACAGGGTTAACGGATGGAATGCATTAGGCAGTGATGTGGTGGAGGCTGCCTCCATACACAGTTTCAAATGTAGATATGATAGAGCCCAGTAGGCTCAGGAACCTGTACACCAGTTGATTGACGGTTGAGAGGCGGGACCAAAGAGCCACAGCTCAACCCCCGCAAGTACAACAGGTGAGTACAAACACACACACATAGGGTCTTGCAGCCGAGTGATCAGCGTCCACGATTCACAGTTCAGTGACCAGTTTGATTTCCGGCAGAGACAGAATTAAGAACTTAAGAACATAAAAATCAAAGAAACTGCAGAAGGCCCATTGACCCATAAGCGGGAGCTCCTATTTATAACCACCCAAATTCATTTGTATATAAGTCTAACCTAAGCTTGAAACAATTAAGGGATTCTACCTAATAGCCAGAATTATGTTGATGCATGTAAATCCCTATTAATATCCCTTATGTTATGCCATTCATCCATTTGTTCACCTCACGTTCTGCACTACCTCACCCAAAGATAATATAAGCCTTTGCAAATGCATAGTCAATTTTACGGGCTATTCATCCCCGTGCCACCTTTTGGGTGGCTTAATCTTTTTCAATCATAGTAAATTAGTCTTTGAAAATGTAAGTACTGCCTTGCGAAGCGCATCCCTAGGCGTCAGACCATAATAAAGTGTGAAAATAAACTTTGGAAAGTTAATTTTTCAACTTCCCTCGACAGTGAAGAAAAACATAAGAAATATTGAGAAGATTCGTGTTAGAATTATTAATTTTACCCTTTCGGTCATATTCAACACTATATAATACAATAATGTAATAAATAGCACATCCCGGACGCACCTGATCCCTCGTTCGTCGTCGCCCTTAAATCAACACCAATACAGCTGATGCCATCAATACAGCTGATGCCATCAATACAGCTGATGCCATCAATACAGCTGATGCCATCAATACAGCTGATGCCATCAATACAGCTGATGCCATCAATACAGCTGATGCCATCAATACAGCTGATGCCATCAATACAGCTGATGCCATCAATACAGCTGATGCCACTTATGTGCAGGAAAACGTACTATCAACAGGTTAGGTTAGCAGCAGCCCATAAGGTACAGCTGATGCCATCTGTTGGGATAGAATTACACTATCAACAAACTAACAGCAAGCAGCACACGAGATACAACTGGTGGCATCTGTTGGTAGAACATTGCACTATCAACAGGCCAACAGTAACCCATACGGCGGGTTGTTGTGCTGAAGGACGCATATCCGAGCTTGCATCTCATTGGTAGAAACTCTTTGTTGACACTCGCCTCAACAGCCAATCACACGAAGGGTTCAGCTCAATGCTCCACCAATTTAATATCATCTCCGGTGTTCAGGACATCAACCTCGTTAATGCCATTCTGTTGCAACATTAATCTACACAAAAAGTTAACTTTTCAAGCATTTAAATTTGTTAATTTAGTGATAATTATTATTGTAGGATATAATAATTGTTTTACATAAAATGGCTTGGCTACCTGTCTTGTGACGTCATCAGTGGCTGGAGCTTCGAAACAAAAACTTGGATGCTATGATACTCCGCCCTCTTATAATGTGCATCCCGTTCTCACCAACAAAGTCTGAATAAAAAGTTCGTTTATACAGCAATCACACCCCCTGTATTTTTTTTAATGAAAAAATATTTCTCGAACAGTGCTTCGCTGACGACCTCTGTTCTCATCGCAACGCGATGAGAATGCTTCACCCGCGTACTTCAAATAACATCCCGTTCCCTCCAATCAAAGGCCACTAAAGTTCATTCCATGCACCCGCCAAACCCAATGTTTATGAATGAAATAGGTTTACAACTGATGACGTTCGAACATTTTCGGAACAATTGCTTCGCTGACGAATTTTGTTCGAATCACAACGCTATAAATGCTTCACCCACGTACTACAAATACAAATAATCGCCAACAGAACCTAAACACCTAACCTAACTTATGCCTAACAATATATAGAACTTTAATATGTAATACTATTAACCTATATATAAGAACAAAGATTTTGATTTCACTATATGTAAATAAATTATGAATGCATCTTGGCAGACGGTCTCCTAAAATCGAACACAGAAATAGACCTGGGGTTTGACTTCACACCAGACCTCTCATTCGAAACACACATCAAACGGCAGCCCGTCCTCCAAACAAAGATCCAAAAGTGATTCCATCCACCCGCCAAACCCCCTGTTTATGAATGAAAAGCGGTTTACACACGACTCACAACTGCTGACGTTCGAACATATCCGGAACAATTGCTTCGCTGACGAATTTTGTTCGAATCACAACTCTGTAAATGCTTCACCCACGTACTACAAATACAAATAATCGCCAACAGAACCTAAACACCTGACCTAACCTATCCTATGCCTATATATACACAATATGCTAATATATTATCATATTAATTTATACTTGAGAAAATTCCCGTTTTGAATGAACAGCATATTAAAATTTATGAATGCGTCTGTGGGGTTGACCGCTGAATGTAATGGACTTGAGTCGAGGACGGGTTGCAGCCGGATACCATCAGCGGCAAAAGCAAGGTTATCCAATATAAGAACCGCCGTTATAAACCTGCAAACGGAATGTTTTTGGAACCTGTATGATGCAAGTGTCAGACGATTTGTGTAATATTCACCACGAGATAGAGTCCTTATCTCGTTAAATACAAAACGAAGCCTGAAAAAGAGGTATGCCACCAGAGCCGAGAGGTATGAGTTATGGGGAAGGGAAGGGAACCATTCATACCACATACATCAGGAGCAGGAGAAAGCGCCTAGAAAGAGTTATGAGGTTACCTTGAGGTTACCTTGAGGTGCTTCCGGGGCTTAGCGTCCCCGCGGCCCGGTCGTCGACCACGCCTCCTGGTTGCCGGACTGATCAACCAGGCTGTTGGACGCGGCTGCTCGCAGCCTGACGTATGAGTCACAGCCTGGTTGATCAGGTATCCTTTGGTGGTGCTTATCCAGTTCTCTCTTGAACTCTGTGAGGGGTCGGCCAGTTATGCCCCTTATGTGTAATGAGGGAGACATTACAGGAATGATTTGTAATGGGTGGCATTCGGACAAAGGGGCACATGGAAACTAATTAGTACCTAAATGAACCACAGAGGAATTCGAGAGATTTTTTTCAGTGCCAAAACTGAGAACTAATGAAACGTATAACATATGTAAGAGATGAAGGTAGACTCTAGACAAGGCTTCAAATGAGGATATAATGTGGCCCAATAGGCTCAGTAATCTGTACGTCTGGTGACCGAAGTCAGTAAGGCAGAACCAAAGGTCTGAAACTCAATTCCTGCAAGAATAACTGCATATAATTAGGTTAGTACCCGGACACACGCGCACACACACACACACACACACACACACACACACACACACACACACACACACACACACACACACACACACACACACACACACAGTTGATTGACAGTTGAGAGGCGGGACCAAAGAGCCAAAGCTCAATCCCCGCAAGCACAATTAGGTAAGTACAATTATGTAAGTGCACACACACACACACACACACACACACACACACACACACACACACACACACACACACACACACACACACACACACACACACACACACACACAGACACACACACACACACACACACACACACACACACACACACACACACACACACACACACACAGCAACGATGCAAAATAATGGAGCAATGAGTATTTTTCCGGAGGCAGACGAACCTGGCGAGATGGGCGCCATCCCGCACGCACAACTTCCCTCCAAGCGTGCAAGGAGACAGGTTACCTGCCCCGCCCGTGACCTTCAACCCCCTCAAGCCTCTACCAACAACCCAACCCCATCCCCCTTCCCGAAGTCCCCCAACCCATCACCAGAACCTGGCGGTACATCCCATCCCCAAGCAAATTTGGTGGAAGAGAGAAGAATGTTGTATTCAGGCTGGTAGAGAGAGAGAGAAAGAGAGAGAGAGAGAGAGAGAGAGAGAGAGAGAGAGAGAGAGAGAGAGAGAGAGAGAGAGAGAGAGAGAGAGAGAGAGAGAGAAGGGGGGGATGAGAGTTATGGGGGTTGTTAGACCCCCCTCACAGAACTTAGAGGAAGAATGACTTCAAAAAGCAAGATGAGTGAGCATGAGAAATGAGTTAGAAGGGCCGGTACTTTAAGCAAACTCCATGCATTGTTTAGTCTATATGATGAGAAACAAAAAAGTTATTGTGTCAACCAACCGGTTGGAAGGCGGGTCCCAAAAGCTGAGGCTCGTCCCTGTGAAAAAGTAACACACATGCAAGATACTGCAAAAGATATCAAGCTATGTATTATTGGAACTCACTTTTAAATAATTAACAACATAATAATCTCGTAAAACGGTGACAGAGAAGGCAAATAATTTGTCAAAACAAACTGAATTCTCATGACAAGATGACTAAGATAAAGCAGGTAAGAGATGCGATGGGTGAACTGCACATTCCTATGATACCAGAAAGCCCTCGACACTGACACAAGGAAATACGATATATAATCTAAAAGGAAAACTGGAGTGACTGGGATCTTGCTAACTTGGATGTGTGGACAACAAAGAACGTAAGAATTATGGAGTACTGCAACAGGCACCGGTTAGCTAATTCTAAGCGGGTACTGTCTAAATCCATATTCCAGTTTATTCTTGAAATCTGGCTGGCGGAGGAAATCAAAATCCGTATTTGTGTATGTTAATATGCCAAGTTTGCTGTCTAGATGGCGCACGAGCCTCATGTTTGTCACCCGGAGACTCACGAGCCTCATGTTTGTCACCCGGAGACTCACGAGCCTCATGTTTGTCACCTGGAGACTCAAGAGCCTCATGCTTGTCACCTGGAGACTCAAGAGCCTCATGCTTGTCACCTGGAGACTCAAGAGCCTCATGCTTGTCACCAGGAGACTCAAGAGCCTCATGTTTGTCACCTGGAGACTCTAGAGCCTCATATTTATCATCTGAAGAGTCAAGCGCTTCATGTTGGTCACCTGGAGACTCACGAGCCTCATGTTTGTTGCAATGTCGGATACTTGTCACCTATTTTCTTCCTGTGATGAACAGATTTTTCAACTTGATTCATGAACGGACGTAGGAGAAAGAAAATCAGGAATTCTTAGAGGGTTAAACTTTATTCCATATGAACACCCACCACTGTATCCTGTATGAGGGTCATACTTGATACAGCGACGGGTCATCCCTCCACCACCCCACCGAGACCCACCACCCACCCGCCAAGACCCACCCACCATACGGGGTTCATGCTCTCCAAGACAGGAAGACTTGAGTTTCTCGTGTGAACTTAAGTCTCAAATATCTCTGTCGTGTTTACAACAGGCTCGCCTTCCGTCGGTTCTTGAGGTTCTTCAGGTGGGGAAAGCGGGTTGGGTGTTTGTTCTTCCACGTTCGTGCCTTCAGCGATGGGGAGCGTATCGTTGTCAGTGTTCACGTCTTCAGGCAGTTCTGTATTTGCTTCATTTACCGCCGGAGCGTCGGTGCTCTGCTGCACGTCCTCGGCCAGTGTCTCCTGTTGGGCGACTGCATACGAGCTCAGCAGCAGACACAACAGAGGCAGCAGGAGCCATACCTGTTGAGGAGAGACAGGTCACCGGTGTTAATATAGGGAACTATAGTGTACAACAGCTGTTATATGTATATATGCATTACTTGTTCATCACATGGAAACCTTTCATGATATGCTGCCTTCATGGCTTAATCGTGCAAAAAGTCTTGTTTTATATATATATATATATATATATATATATATATATATATATATATATATATATATATATATATATATATATATATATATATATGCGAACAAGCCTGAATGGTCCCCAGGACAATATGCAACTGAAAACTTACAGCCCAGAAGTGACTCGAACCCATACTCCCAGAAGCAACGCAACTGGTATGTACAAGACGCCTTAATCCACTTGACCATCACGACCGGACATAATGAGGTGATAGCCGAGGCTATTTGAACCACCCCACCGCCGGCACTCGGATGCTATGCCCAAGATTACTATCCGAGTGCCGGCGGTGGGGTGGTTCAAATAGCCTCGGCTATCACCTCATTATGTCCGGTCGTGATGGTCAAGTGGATTAAGGCGTCTTGTACATACCAGTTGCGTTGCTTCTGGGAGTATGGGTTCGAGTCACTTCTGGGGTGTGAGTTTTCAGTTATATATATATATATATATATATATATATATATATATATATATATATATATATATATATATATATATATATATATATATATATATATATTACTCAATTGACAAAATGTTTTTACCAGCTCTTTTAAAACTATTTGAACATCCAATATAAATTAAGAAATAAATATAGAGGTGATGGCAAGACTTTCACTTTTACATGTTCTTGTAGAGAACAAGAACAGTCTTGGCTTATAGCAACTATATGTACCAAAAATTAAGAAAAACAATATATAAAATAATAATAAAACTGTAGCAAATCATTACAATTATTGTCATTATCGTTACAATCATGGTAATAAAGATAATATATATAAAATAATAAATGTATATTTGTAACGCTGTCTGTGGGATCTGTAACACTTACCCAAGGGGGACCTAACACTGTCTGTGGGATCTGTAACACTTACCCCAGGGGGACGTAACACTGTCTGTGGGATCTGTAACACTTACCCCAGGGGGACGTAACACTGTCTGTGGGATCTGTAACACTTACCCCAGGGGGGCCTAACACTGTCTGTGGGATCTGTAACACTTACCCCAGGGGGGCCTAACACTGTCTGTGGGATCTGTAACACTTACCCCAGGGGGACCTAACACTGTCTGTGGGACCTATAACACTTACCCCAAGGCCCAAAACTGTCTGTGGGATCTGTAACACTTACCCCAGGTGGGACCTAACACTGTCTGTGGGACCTGTAACACTTACCCCAGGTGGGACCTAACACTGTCTGTGGGACCTGTAACACTTACCCCAGGGGGGACCTAACACTGTGGGACCTGTAACACTTACCCCAGGGGGACCTAACACTGTCTGTGGGACCTATAACACTTACCCCAGGGGGACCTAACACTGTCTGTGGGACCTGTAACACTTACCCCAGGGGGGACCTAACACTGTGGGATCTGTAACACTTACCCCAGGTGGGACCTAACACTGTCTGTGGGACCTGTAACACTTACCCCAAGGCCCAACACTGTGGGACCTGTAACACTTACCCCAAGGCCCAACACTGTGGGACCTGTAACACTTACCCCAGGGACCCAGCACTGTCTATGGGACCCATAGCACTTACCCCAGGGTCCCAGCATAGGGGGAAGGATATTAACACATTCTTCCAAGAACTCACAATTGTTTTCAAAGCCTCTACCATGTAACTATGAAAACATGACTGCATTTGGTGATCCTGTCTCCCTCCTCAAGGATCCATGATGGCCTATTGAGCACTTACTACACTTATTGAGAGTTCATGAATATCTGCAGTGCCCCTGACCACACTGAGTCCCCATGACGTTCCTGCTGAGACTTCAACACACTTCATGAGGGCCTTTACCACATTTCCGGATGGCCCTTGGCTGCCTGTTGGACCCTTACATCACATGCAGAGAATACCAAGAGTCTGGGAGCTTCCTACCACACTCACCTGACGCTTCATTCTGGTGTCAACGTCCGGGTTTGGTTCTGGCGAGTTGGTTAGTGGTGGTGATGTAGGCTTAGTGAAAAGTGATGTTTCCTCGGTAGCAGATGGCGGCGCAGTCGTCTTGGTATAGCTGGGGAATGCCTAGAGACAGAAGATCTGGTAGTTGAGTAACCCTGGTGTTGTAGACCCCGTTGCTCTTGCGCCCTCACTGACGGCGTGTGGGCGGGACTGCCTCTCTTTATACTAGTGGAGGCAAGAACGCCAGCGGTAATTGCAGGTGAGGGAGACGAACTTGACCTTCAGAGCCGGCACATGCTCGGGAGCGCCTCATATTTTCAGACAGCCGCTTTGCCATCTATCTTTCTTGTTGTCATGAGAGACATTCTAATTTCTAAGGCGGAACGAGGCACATAGAACTATGAGAAATAAGAAGCTATGATATGGCCTGGATCTGTAACGTATTAGAAAAAAGGGGGTGCCTGTAGGGGGATTAGAGGCTAAGGAGAGTGTGATCTGAATCTGTTAGGACTGGGAAGATAGGGAGGGTTTGGTCCGGATCCGTAGTGGCTAACGCAGACGGCTCACAACCGATTAGGACCGATTTCGATCGCTTAATTTTAGATATGAAATGTTAATTCTTTTAAATATGAACCAAAACTAGCTTATCATTATAACCTAACTTTAATATGTGTATTATAATATAATTCGGTCTGGTGTTGGTAAAAATTAAGCACATTAATGTAACTATATTATTATATACTATTATCATTATTATTATTTTCGTAGTAGTAATAGTAGTTATAGCAGCTGCAGTAGTTATAGTAGTAGTAGTAATAGTAGTAGTAGTAGCAGCAGTAGTAGTAGTGGTAGTAGCAGTAGTATATTTATTGTGTTTATTATTAGAATGGCTGTTGACATTGTTAGTACCCCCAATATCATCATCACTATTATTATCACTTGTATCATTATCAGTATAAATAACATTTCAGGGCATGGGAGGAAACACCAGTTGAGCAGGAACGACCGCGAGTTTAGCTGAGATGATCCGCATTCCTGGGTCACGCTGCCCATCTTACGGTCCTTGACTCGTCTTTCCGGGAGGGAGGGGGTCGAAGGGAAGGGGGAGGGGGTCGAAGGGAGGGGGAGAGGAAGGGGGCGAAGGGAAGGAGGGGGGGGGAGGAGGTGTGGAAACCGGTTCTTGTGTCGGCAACTCGTGTTCGTCTTGGACCCAGCCAATGTGTTAAGGCCACTTGATGTTTGCCCGAGGGGAGACGCATTGGATATCCGCCGAATGATCAAGTCCGCATCCTGGTCATGTTGTCTGCTCTGTTACGTGGACTTAGTTCGTCTATAGTGGGATTTATCTGTTGATTTAGTGATGGGAGATCCACCTTTCTCCTGATGGTGTTCTGCCCTTCAGGTGCCCTGGTGGTGACCGCTGAACACTTCAGAGTCCATGTTTGGGAGGCCGGGTAATGTGTGGCAGATTACGGTCCCTAACTTCTCATATATCTCTCTCTGTCTGTCTCTGTCTCTCTGTCTGTCTGTCTCTCTGTCTGTCTGTCTGTCTCTCTCTCTGCCTGTCTCTCTGTCTGTCTGTCTGTCTGTCTGTCTCTCTCTCTCTCTCTCTCTCTCTCTCTCTCTCTCTCTCTCTCTCTCTCTCTCTCTCTCTCTCTCTCTCTCTCTCTCTCTCTCTCTCTCTCTCTCTCTCTTTCTCTCTCTCCCTCTTTCTCTTTCTTTCTCTCAGGACTAGGGTCCATTCGAAACTGTACAGATGTTGCTAATGGAACTGCAAGCGAATAACTGTTATCCGGCACCAGCTCACCTAAAGCCTGTTCTTAGAAAAGTTTTTTGGAAGAGTTTCATGAAAAATATATTACCTTTGAATACCACAAGAATGATTTCTAACACTTTGGAGCCCACTCTCTATCAGTGTTAATGAAATACCAGAACTTTTCAGCTAGAAATAACTGAGTTAAGATGTGAACTTGTTTTGAGGGAAAACATTTTAGGTGTTTATGTTGAAACATTTTATAAATATCTGGCAAGAAATTGTCGAAGGATCAAATCTTTTGCCTCAAGGATTATGTCTAAGTTTTAGAAACACATGTCTAAGCAGCTCTTTTTCTGTAATGAACATTAAAATATCCCCTTATGGCTCATGCTGATTTTCTCATTATTATCATTAGTATTAATATTATTCGTTCTTTCTTTTATGAGGTCGTCTTCCTTATCATATCTCCTCATCCTGTAGAATCATATGAAGTCTGAGCGACGATAATAATTGACTGACATCCTCCGTAGTTTAGAAGGGCAGTAAAACACGGCATTCTCTCATTCTTTTTTATTATCTAATACAATATGGTTTCCTAAACCACCGAGGTAGTGACCAAGTAGATTATTACTTACCTCTCGAAACAGCAACCGACAAGAGCTAGTTCGTTGAGTCTGGTTCAGCAGCGAGACAAAGTTTGGAGAGTCTGGTTCAGCACCGAGACAAAGTTTGGAGAGTCTGGTTCAGCACCGAGACAAAGTTTGGAGAGTCTGGTTCAGCTGCGAGACAAAGTTTGGAGAGTCTGGTTCAGCAGCGAGACAAAGTTTGGAGAGTCTGGTTCAGCAGCGAAACAAAGTTTGGAGAGTCTGGTTCAGCTGCGAGACAAAGTTTGGAGAGTCTGGTTCAGCAGCGAGACAAAGTTTGGAGAGTCTGGTTCAGCTGCGAGACAAAGTTTGGAGAGTCTGGTTCAGCAGCGAGACAAAGTTTGGAGAGTCTGGTTCAGCTGCGTGACAAAGTTTGGAGAGTCTGGTTCAGCAGCGAGACAAAGTTTGGAGAGTCTGGTTCAGCTGCGAGACAAAGTTTGGAGAGTCTGGTTCAGCTGCGAGACAAAGTTTGGAGAGTCTGGTTCGGCACCGAGACAAAGTTTGGAGAGTCTAGTTCAGCTGCGAGACAAAGTTTGGAGAGTCTAGTTCAGCAGCGAGACAAAGTTTGGAGAGTCTGGTTCAGCTGCGAGACAAAGTTTGGAGAGTCTGGTTCAGCAGCGAGACATACTTCAAGAATCCAAACAAGAATACAGACTCATCTCTCTCTCTCTAGCAGCTTGTGGCATGTTTCGTCAGAATTGTGGTAATATTTACTAGTTGGCAACTTGGGCGCCCTCTTGGGCACTATATCTCGGGGAAATTTTGACCACTAATTAGGCACTTGTCACAAAGTTTAATATCACAGAACATTCATTATAAAGGATATGTAGCACTTATCTCGCGACTGTGTTATCAGCTCAGTTGAACGCTGGGCACGTTCAAAGCTGGGCACGTTCAACGCAGAGCACGTTAGAACGAGAGATCTGATTGATGTATACTCATGATGATACGGCCATTTATATACCTGATAAGTTAATGGTCGCGACGTCACGCTGTTTCTCCCATTCCGTCGAAGGTGGGAAGAAGCGACGCCTCGACCCACCACCCACCCCTTGGCACACTCACAATAACATGCACACTTTGTTATCTTATTTCACTCAGCACGTGGGCGTGGGCTGTTATCACGTAGTCATGTCACTGTGGTACGCCACATGACTATGTGGGCTGCTAACTGGTTGTTGTGCAAATGAGGATCTTATGATTTTCACAACAATCATAATAAACATAAGAATAACGGTAACTGCAGAAAGCCTATTGACCCATACGAGGCAGCATCTATTTATATCCACCCAAACTCCTTCATATATAGTTTAACTTACGCTTGAAACAATTCTAGCGATCTCAATTCTATTATGTTACACAGTAATTTGCTCCATAAATCAACAACCTTATTTCCAAACCAATATTTACCTGGATGAATTTATTCTGATTTATTCTGATTTATTTTGATTTATTCTAAATCAAAACTTACCAAATTTGAATCTATTGTTACGTGTTCTACTTTTCTACAATCCCGTTATTCCTCCTTGTTCTCGCTACATTCTATCACTGGGCATTCAAATAGAAATATCACATATAGAAAAAATAGGAATCACACCTATATCTATGTATACACACACACAGACACACAGTGAGTGTACATACAATGTATTAAGGCCACGTAATGTCTTACATTACACGATTTTCTGAAATCTTAAAATATGTGTAAACAAACTGTACAGCTTCATCATACATAATCTTATAGTACACCAGTTTTCTGAGGGAAATATTCTCTCTGTCTTTCTTCTGAGAGATTCAGATATAGAGATCTGTTGAAGGAATTACATAATCTATCACACAGAGTAGATTCAGATGTGGAAAGATTTAGATAAGTTACCTCTCAGAGTAGATTCAAATGTCTACCACTCTGCAGACGGATTCATACACTATCTTCAAGTGTAAAGGTTAAGATTCTCTACCATACCGTGGACAGCTTCAGACACTGTGCAAGTGGGGTAAAATGTATAGAAATGTATAAGAAGAATTAGAACAATACAAAATATATATGAGACAATGAGGTCTGCTGTGATTATATTTTGTGTGTAAATTTGTATTCAGTTTATGGCAACAACGACCTGCTTTGACAATAATCTGATGAGAAATGTTTTCTACTAAGTATATTTTGTTAATTTCTATATTAGCATATATACAAAATAATTCTAACTGGTACAAGTATATTCATTTGGTCTTCCTAACAGCACTGCATCCTGGTCCAGTTGAAAATATTCGTTTAATATAAGTTGTAGACACTGGTGATAGTCTTCCCTATCCATCTCTACTCTGAAGGTTACTATCTGTCCAAAGTTGATATAATCGCTTGCGTGAGGGTCTCCGTCCACACCAGACTTGCATTGACACAAGTGGCGGAGGATAGTGTCAGGGAGCCAGACTGCTTTACTTCAACGCCGATCAGAATACTTGGTGTGATCTGAAGATTTCTGATCACACCAAGTTCTTACAGAGGATGCCAGCCACGACAGATTTTCAGAAAGGTCGAGGCTTCCTATTCGAAGGGTTTCCAAGTGAGGCTGGCTTGTGTGGTCCGACGTGAAGAGTTTCCACCATGGGGAAGAAGGATGGGAGGCCGGCGGGATGCTGTTTGGGAAGGCTTACAAGGAGGGTGCTGCCCTAGGAGGCTTCAGGGACGAGTCTCGCTACAGCAACACACACACAGAACTGCCGGAATCTTTCCCCGCTCGGAGGCCCTCGCGGTCTGAATCAGCTGTGGGTGAGATCGTCAGGATTTTGTTGAACGACAGTGTGTAGTGAATGAGAGTGTGTGTAGTGAATGACAGTGTGTGTAATGAATCACAGTGTGTGTAGTGAATGACAGTGTGTGTAATGAATCACAGTGTGTGTAGTGAATGACAGTGTGTGTAGTGAATGACAGTGTGTGTAGTGAATGAAAATGTGTATTCTGTGAATGACTGTGCGTATATCTACAGAATGACAGTGCATATATATAGTGAATGACACTGTTGGTGTATATACACATTGTATAATACCGTATAACAATCAAGATAATTACTTCACCCTGCTAAATGTAATATAAAATAATTAACAAAAATGACAACGCAAGAACAGTATTACTTGTTAATAATCCGATAACAGGACAAGTTATCATATAATTAACAATCTAAAACACTTAGAGTAAATAATTAATGAATTAACTGAGATAATTATATTGCTAACTAATTAAGCAATAATGAATTTAATCAAATGAATGAACGAACGATGAAGCTCCCGTAAATTATCCCACAGAACAATGCAAAGATATTACCAAACAAATTATATATATCACATTGGGCACAAAGTTATTTTTAACCATGCAATAACTACGTAATAACTCAATTTGTTAACAAAATTGTAGAATGATTTACCATGCACTATTTACGCCTCTGGTCTCCACCAGAGTATTGATCAGCATGCAGTCACTACTCATCAATGCATTAATTAACAGAGAGGAAAACCAGCATGTTTATCTACACGGTAAAGTAATTAGATTCCAATGAAAACTTGAGAAGACGTTCAAACAATGCTAACGATGCGTCACAATAACGTGGTTGAAGATGTAAACACCAGAAGACGAGGAGACGACGACGTTTCGGTCCGTTCTGGACCATTGTCAAGTCGTGCGTCGAAACGTCGTCGTTTTCATCTGTCGTGCGTCGAAACGTCGTCGTTTTCATCTGTCGTGCGTCGAAACGTCGTCGTTTTCATCTGTCGTGCGTCGAAACGTCGTCGTTTTCATCTGTCGTGCGTCGAAACGTCGTCGTTTTCATCTGTCGTGCGTCGAAACGTCGTCGTTTTCATCTGTCGTGCGTCGAAACGTCGTCGTTCCTTCATCTTTTGATGTGTCGTTTGGTCATCAAACAATATTTTGGGTACAAGCAATTATACTGAGGTTAATGTATACTGCAGAATATTTAGGCTAGCACTGATAATTCAGGATAATTTATGTATCCTGTGGATACATATACAGGAAACAACGCAGGTATGTTTAGGCTTATCCTGGTATGCTTCAGATGATGTAAGTATACTTCAGATAATGCAGAATATCTTCAAATAACACTGGAATACTGATGATAATCCGGATATACTGAAGATAATGAAGTACTCAGAATACCGCAGATATAAATAATGAAGGAATACTGAGACATAGCACCTGTACGGATAACGATGAAAATTTCCTTGGGTAACACTGAGAATATACTGAGAATAATTAAGTTATACTGAGACTAATTCAGGAATTCTAAGTATAATCCGAGTATAATGTGGACATTACATGTATACTGAGAATAATACATAGAATAAAGATGGTATACTTGAATTAAATCAGATAAAACAGTCATGTTTGATTGATTGATGAAGATTAAGCCACCCAAGAGGTGGCACGGGCATGAATAGCCCATAATGTTTGACTGTTTCAACTCAGAACGGCGTATAATGAGACACATGTACTGTGGGCAATGCAGCTACATGCATGCAGGTAACAGCTGTAGCTTATACTGAGAAATGTATAAGATTTTAGTGAAGGGAGTTGCGCCTTGCTCCCACAACATCCTCGTGCTCGCTGTTGTGGCTACTACAACATCGGGTAGCGAAAATCCCCCTACTGTAGGAAATGATATGTGAGTACTACGATGGTCGACCTGTCCAAAGTGGTGGTGGGGGGGGGGGGGTTCCAGGCCGGTACTGCATGCCCTATTCGCTACACCCACTTTTCCCCACTGCCCTACAGGGCTGCTTTAAGCTCTACAGTCACTATCACATGCTCTATCACTGTTATTGGTACCATGAAGAAGCTGTGCTTGCGAGGGGTAACTGAGGCGATGGTGTGTCTGGTTGGAAATGTTGAGCGCATTGTCTTCTTAACCACAATTCACCGTTGTCACTGCCAGTGGAGCTCCAGTCTGAGTGGGTATAGTGCGGGGGGTCACCGCTACTGGTTACCGTGTCCGGTAGTGTGGCAGTGACCTTTACTGGTTAATGTGTATGACTCAATGGCTGTCATAGCTACTAACTACTGCGTATGATACTATGGTTGTCAAATCTACTGTGTATGACACGATGCTGTCAGAGCTACTGTATATGACAATAAGGCTGTCATAACTACGGTGTATGGCACTATGCCTGTCATAGCTTCATACTGCTGTGTATGGCGCTGTGGTTGGCATAGCTACCGAGTATGTCAGGACAAACCCAATTCGATGGGCACTCCAGAGATCGCCCTTGAGAGAGAGAGAGAGAGACGCCGAGGGAGAGAGAGAGAGACGCCGGGGGAGTGAGAGAGTAGAGGTGGAGACCAAGCCCTACATATCACCTGAGTGGCCAGCCTGGTCTGGACTGACCTGACCTCACCAGACATGACCCAAGCTAGCTTCACCTGTACCGGAAACGCCACCCGGTTTGAAAATGACTCGAAGTTTTAAGGTTACGATATCTGGTTTAAGATATTTTTTCGATTACAGTTACCATGGTTACGATATCCTAGAGTATGAGGTCCCGTTATCTAAAATAGCGACGTTCCATGGGCTTGTTTTCAGCTAATATTTGTTACTGATATCGAATTTATCCTTGATGTTAATCTACACCCTCTATACTCCCCCGCTCCCTCTTTTGTCTTCCTCTCTCCTCTCATCTCTCCCTCCTACCCTCCTCTTGATCCCTCCCTTGGCATCCTACGAGAGGGAGGAGCACAGAGCACGTTCCTCCGGCGCAGGTCGTCCTGGGGCCCCAGGCGGGCAGGTCGACGCCTCCTGTGTCGACCTCTCGCCTGTCAACAGTTGATGGACTCGCTGGGTTAGTCAGCCTGGAGGAACAGACTGGCCGACAGCTGCTGAACGAGAGAGAGAGAGAGAGAGAGAGAGAGAGAGAGAGAGAGAGAGAGAGAGAGAGAGAGAGAGAGAGAGAGAGAGAGAGAGAGAGAGAGAGAGAGAGAGAGAGAGGGAGAGAGGGAGAGAGAGGGAGAGAGAGAGAGAGAGAGAGAGAGAGAGAGAGAGAGAGAGAGAGAGAGAGAGAGAGAGAGAGAGAGAGAGAGAGAGAGAGAGAGAGAGAGAGAGAGAGAGAGAGAGAGAGAGAGAGAGAGAGATCCAAAACAACAGTCAAGGCAAAGATGAGAGTATCAACAGCAGGCGAGACAGACAATAACATAAAAATTTAGACATAGAGAAGAATGAAACGAACATATATTTAGAGTTCTACCTGGCAAATAACATCACGTTTTTAACCAATCAGAGACAAATCCTGAGGGCCAAAATCTTACTGAAGGAACTGTCGAATGCTAATGCACGAAGGTGTTGGCAATGGTTTACACAATGAGAAGCGAATGTTGTTGAAAAAGGCTGGTGACTGTATTGGTAAGCAATGAATGACTGACTTATTCGATGACTGGTGGCATAACAGCAGTTGCCAAACGAACTCAGAAAGTGATAGGTAATTACCAGCCATCGTAAGTGTTTAAATAACAGGGAAATTATAACAGGGGAGGTTGTAGTAACTCTTAAGTGGTCACAATACTCAAAGATCTGATACACCGTAATGACATGATGTCGAAATGTATATATTTCATACAAAATAATACATATTAGGTGAAAATTATTACATGATATATATTACGGGAGTACCACCTCTGGCTGGAAGAAGCGGGACCCATAGCCTCGGAGGAAACCACACATAACGTATTGGAGGGAATGTAGGTTCCCTCCAGTACAGTATTACGGGATATATATTATGTGGGAAATATTATTTGAGAAATAATACATCATATTTACGAGACTCAAGGGAAGAATACATCAAAATGTGAACGAACTAATATGATTTTATTAAAGGGGAAATAAATATAGATATTTACATACATTTTAAATTAGAGAAAATAATGAGTGCCACTACCAAGCCAAACATGTATTCGTCAACAGAAATGTGTCTATCATTTAATGTAAGTCTATCAAGCAACATGTGTCTATCAGGCGACATATGTCTATCAGGAGAGATGTGTCTAATCATTAGTCAATCTCCATAGTAATTACACTAATTTATATTTCCTCATCTTTATTGCTTAAAATCATACATTTAGTAACCAAAAGATTATAATTTGACTCCTGTTTCCACTTGATGTATATTGGAAAATTTCCATTTCCTCAAGCACAGAAAGAAAGGGCGATATAGATGGATAAAACTATCCAATAATGATCTAATAATTACCTAACCATTAGCTAGCCATTACCTGCGAGTTTCTTGATGATGAGGTCGGCCTGTTCGGGGGTGTTGGCGTTAATGAGCTCCTTCAGGAGGCTGGTGGAGACCCGTACTCTTGAGATGTTCTCCGCCTGCTTCACCAGCTTACGGACAGAGTCCTGCAGGGGATGGTTGACCGGGAGAAGGGGACGGGAATGAGGAGACGGAGGAGGGGAAGGAGGGTGGATGGGAAGGAGGGTGGAGAGGGAAGAGAAAGAGGAGTAAGAAAGCAGGGAAGAAAGGTGGATGGTGAGGAGAAGGAGGAGGATGGTGGATAGTGAGAGGAAAGAGGATGAAGGCAGACAAGGAGGAGATGGGTGGAAACAATTCTTATTTTCTGTGGTATGTAATTTGCTCTAAATAATAAATATATTCATAACAATATTAAAAAAAATTCTATAAACTAAATATCCTTCAAAATTTATTTTATCTTATGATTCTAATGAAAGAATTCTTTTTAAAATGATTAATCTTTTCCTGACACATTCTTAGAGATCCTTTAAACTTCCCCTGATATTTCTGATATTATATATTTCATTGATATTTCTGATATTATATATTTCCCTGATATATTCATAAAATATTCCTAATACCAAAGATTCTTAACCTATTTACAACTACATCCCTCCAGTGGATTATCTTATTATGTCCCCATACCCCTTCCATTAAAATGTGGGAATCGTCATCACCCGTATGACATCAAAAGATGTAAATAACTTGGTAATACTCATACTTTCCCCTGTAACATCCCTAAAAAGAGTCCCTGATACTTTTCCTGAGATTTTCTTAAATATACACTTGACATCATTAAATGTACCTGACAGTTTCTTTGAGACATCCTGAAATGTACCTTTTACATTCCACGAGATATCCTTAAAGATCTCATATACTTTCCTTCAGACATCCTTAAAGATCCCCGATACTTTCTCAAAGACATCCTTAAAGATCTCTTAACATTTCCCCTAAGATATCCTTGGAAGATCCATTTTTCTTTGGCTGAGACATCCTTAAAAAATATACCGGATACTTTCCCTGAGGCACACTGAAGAATGGCTTACTAAGGACTTACAACTTTTTGCTGCAGCCTGGCTTGCGTCTTCTTCATAAGGAGCAACTCAACTATGATGGACTGCTTCTGTGGGTCCACTACCCGCCCGTTCATCTGGAACCCGTTCATCAAGTTGGCTGTTCTGCTGTAAGGGAGGAGACGCTGTTAAAGGTTGCTGTTGTAAAGGCAGAAGTTTTAAAGGATGCAGTTCTGAAGGATGCAGTTCTGAAGGATGCAGTCCAGAAGGATGTAATCAGAAAAGTACAACAAAGGACATAATACAGCTGGGGGCACTGTACAGCGAGGCCTCTAAATTTAAGTGATACTTTTAAATCTAAAAGTTTAAGTGACAGATTTCGAAATTTCATTTTGTGATAATACAATTAGTATGGATAGTGCCTGTGTCTGAAGTGACACACGTGACGGGGAGGATCTTAGAGTAAGAGTCTCATCATAATGATGATGCTGCTCTCACTCCCTCAAGCCACTCTTTCAACTCCCAGACATCCCTTCAAGCCGCTTTCCAAACTCTTTTATCAACCGTCCTAGTGTCTAAGTCACGTTCCAAACACCTCTGCTAACCTTCCTACTACACAGGTCACTTCTAAACACCTTACTAATCATCCTATTGCCCAGATTACTTTCTATTCACCTCTACCAACTTTCCTAGTACAGAGGTCACGTGTCAAACACTTCTACCACCCTTCCTAGTGTCTAGGTCACTCTCCAAACCCCTCTACCAACCTTCGTAGTACCCAGATCACTTTTCAAACACTCCTCCTAACGTTCCTGGTGTCTAAGTCACTTTCCAGGCCTATCGATAAACCCGTAAGTCTATGGATCCCTTTACAGTTCTCTTGATAAGTCAAGGTCTCTCGATAAAACCCCTACGTCTCCAGGTCACATTCCAATTCTCCTGATAAACCCATACGTATCCAGGTCACCTTCCAAGTATCCCTTCAAACCTTAAGAATCCTAGGTCACTTTTCATGTCTTTAACATAAACTATGCCCCAATTCCATCTTCCAGGAATCTCTGCAAGCCGCAGGACAGCCTCAAATATGTCCTCACCTAGAGAAGACCTGACGGTCGGACTTGAGCATGTCCTTGGTGGTGAGGCCAGGGTCGCGAGCCAGGGCTGAGCGTCGCACCTTCTGCTTCCCCATCACCTTGATGGTTAGAACACCATTCTGCAGGTAGTCTACCAGCTGACGGATGAGGAGTTGGGTGGAGTTTAGAACAGTTTTCGGATTGTACGTGTTGGCTGGGAAAGGTTTGTATGTACATACATATGATTGTATTCATCTCGGTGTGTGCTCGGGAACTATAGATATTTGGCTCTCGGCTTCACCGTAGGTATGTGTACTCATCTAGTTCAGCTTCCAGGAATGAGCATCAGCTCCTTGGCACCGCCTTTTCTGTGAAAAGAGTTGACCTCGAATACCTAAAGAAACTCAAGCAATACCTAAATAATTGCTTTCCACATTCCTGTGACTGTTTCTCTCTTCCACTAACGCCTGCTCATTCTTTCCTTCCTTCTGTGTCCCCTCTGTCAATTCTTTTATGAACATATTTCCTCTATCTATTCTTTAGCTCTGTGAAATCCAGTTTACAGAACATTTTCTCATTGTCCAAACTTTTCAGTTTGGAGATCAGTTTTGTCTTAGACCTCTGGATTTCTCAGAGTTTCTTTAGATGGTGTTCTCACGCTATATATTCTACCACTGATCTCTTATAGATGGTATACAAGACTTCTGGCTGCTGCTAGAATGTTTGTCAGCTTCATCTACGCTGGTGATGATATTCTCTTGAACTAGATTTCCCGTGACAAGCTTATCGTCATGTCTACCCGTAGACCATAATCCTACTATATCTATAGGTTATTCATAGTGTAGTCTTTGTAATCTCCCACATCTCTCCCCCCCCCCAGTCCCATCACCTTACATTTGCCTAGATTAAATCAAGCAACCACTTTTCGGACAATGTCTTTAGTTTCTCTTTTTGAGTATGTGTGTGTGAACTAGAGTGTTTGTGTGTGTGTGTGTGTGTGTGTGTGAACTGGAGTGTGTGTGTGCGTGCGTGTTTTTCCATATGTATGCGTGTTAGTATTTCTTTATTATCCTGCATGAATAGGTGTGTTGATATGAGTATATTTCAACTGACTGAGTGAATAACAGTGAATGTCGGAGTCATTATTAATCTCTAATTATTATGGTTCATGAGTCCTACTGATTTTTTTTTTTCATAACTACTGTCATTATTTTATTGATTTTTGTAGCTGTATTTTTGTATTAATAAGTATTCACCTGTTGTGTGGCGGGGGTGAACGTGTATATTTTGGAATGTCCGAATTCTGGGTTGGAAGTTTCTGACACCAACTTCGTCTTAGTTTCTTCTTTATCAAGGTAAATCAGGTAACTGCAATACATGTCCTGTGGAGAGAGGAAACAGCTATTATGAGATATCTATTCTAAATGGCGTTAGCTCGTTCCATGAGTCTTTCACGAGCCCTTTCCTACAGAAGTTTCAGTGAGGGCGCATTTTATTTAATTTTGGAAGAAACTATTAGCTTCAGTGAGGTACGTAATTTTGTCCTATGTGTAAGAATGACAATGACTAAGGGGAAAAAAAGATGGCAAATCAATGATTCTGACTTCATTTCCGTCGCTGCATCATGTATCTACCTGGTAAATATCTACCTGGTAAATATCTACCTGGTAAATATCTACCTGGCAAATATCTACCTGGCAAATATCTACCTGGTAAATATTTACCTGGCAAATATCTACCTGGCAAATATCTACCTGGTAAATATCTACCTGGTAAATATCTACCTGATTTATAAATAGGTGACATTAGGGGGGTGAGTTATGACTGGTCAAGAGGCGACATATCACCTTGATGACACAATGCGAGACCTTTATCTAAGTGACTATATGAACATTCCAAAGTTCACTAGTGCGTTGATCGTATATCGATTAGAGATGAAAGAAAACGGAATAGAGCAATGTTAGGGGAGACATTCTTCAAGAGGTCGAGATGTTCTTGAAGACATCACCACTACATCTAGGAAATTGTGACATCGTTCTACTGACGTCGTTATAGGGAGACTCCGAGCATCTGCCTCTCGTTGGAGTGACGTCGTCGGTGGCATGTTCAAGGACTTATTATACTGATTTATTTATTGATTTGTAAACAAGCAGATACAATAGGTTGTATTAGATTTTGGTGATTAATTTATCTGATATCGTGATGAACACGCCTCGCGTTCCGGCGTAAGAGAAACTATGTTATGACCTCAGGCAGTATTATTACCTGCATGATATCACGCAGAGCTCAACCCTTCCCCGTGATAACATCTCGAACGTGAAGCAAATCATCTGCGTTAAAGGCAAGACTATTTATAGGATTTAATATGCCTTTTTTCCCTATAGAAAACTCGTTATCTTCAAGAGTTAAGATAGTCAATACGTATAAAATGCCACACTAAATGCAGGCGATGAGTCACAATAACGTGGCTGAAGAATGTTGACCAGACCACACACTAGAAGGTGAAGGGACGACGACGTTTCGGTCCGTCCTGGACCATTCTCAAGTCGATTGTCACAATCGACTTGAGAATGGTCCAGGACGGACCAAAACGTCGTTGCCACACTAAAAAAATGTCTATGGAGATTTCCAGATACGTATCCGAAGCATTTTAATGTATAGATACACAATCAACTCACAAGAGCGTAACATGTCAATGAAAAAATATTGAAACCATACAGTGGAACTGAACTAGAGTTCCTGGACTCACAAGACACACGCACTATCGACAATCATTTTTTTCAGTCGGTAAAGTATGTGTGTGCACCTGAGGAGTCCAATAACGCAGGTTCGATCCCATTATATGGCTTCATTATCTTCTCATTATATAGATGGTTCAGAGGTCTGTTTAAAGGTGAGAGATAACATGTGAGCATAGAAGCATCTCGTATTTCAGAGATGTTCAGATGATGCGCTAAGATGAGAAGAGCATCTTATGGAAGCGGCTTCGTCGGTGCCGGCTTGCGTGTTGGTCGTGTGTGTGATCTTATTAAAGATAATAGCCTCAGCTAATGGGTGTGATTATCATGATGGAGTCTCCAGCCTCAGTTCTTCTTACACGAGAACAATTTAGATGGTGAAAAATGGTCCTTAAAGTAATGAAAATATATATTTTTTGATAATGATGATGTGATAGAATTTCTAAAGATTCTTGGAATAAAAGTGATTGAGAATGAGAGAGAGAGAGGGAGAGAGAGGGGGAGAGAGAGAGAGAGAGAGAGAGAGAGAGAGAGAGAGAGAGAGAGAGAGAGAGAGAGAGAGAGAGAGAGAGAGAGAGAGAGAGAGAGAGAGAGACAGAGAGAGAGAGAGAGAGAGAGAGAGAGAGAGAGAGAGAGAGAGAGAGAGAGAGAGAGAGAGAGAGAGAGAGAGAGAGAGAGAGAGAGAGAGAGAGAGAGAGAGAGAGAGAGAGAGAGAGAGAGAGAGAGAGAGAGAGAGAGAGAGAGAGAGAGAGAGAGAGAGAGAGAGAGAGAGACAGAGGCAGAGAGAGAGAGAGAGAGAGAGAGAGAGAGAGAGAGAGAGAGAGAGAGAGAGAGAGAGAGAGAGAGAGAGAGAGAGAGAGAGAGAGAGAGAGAGAGAGAGAGAGAGACAGAGGCAGAGAGAGAGAGAGAGAGAGATGAAGAGGAGTGTCTATGTGTGTGTGTGTGTAAGTATGAGTGTATAAGTGTGCGCGCGTGTGTGTGCACGCGAGTGTGTGTGTGTGTGTGTAATCAACGTATAGTTACTCACCGAGTACTTGTTGGGCAGACCTCTACAGTTAATAATCTTGACCTTGAAGTTGAAGGACATGCCGACAAGGTCGGAGGGGGAGTCGACGAACTTGTCGTCTGCCTCCGTGAATTCCTTGCCCTTCGCGTCGCACGGGACAAGCTCCACCTGCGCCTCGCGGCAAAAAACACACAGACACACACACAGTGATTAGACGCCACCCAAAACAAACGCTGGTTAGTTGTTCTGTGTTCCGATCGTCGCCTGTGTTGTTCTGTCTGTGTCTATCTGTGTGCCTGTTTGTTCGAAGGTCTTTATGTCTGCTGCCTACTGAATGTATTTCAGTCTATCTGCCTCCTTCTGTCTGAGTAAGTGTATGTATGGGTTCCAGTGTGTTTGTATGTCTGAATGTTTATAGTGTTTGTATATATGTTTGTATTTTCATGTTTATATGTCTATACCTGGTTGGTTGACGTCATTACGTGTTCGCTTGTCATTTACTTAATGAGAAAAATCTGATTTACGATCACCTAAAACTTATTTTCACATTATCTTAAACTCATCACTCATGTTCTCTTCACATTTATGTTCATCTCCTTACGTTAACTCTTTACTCACGTTCATCATGCCAACGTCAGCTCCTTTGTAATTGGTGATCTCGAGTTGCTCCTTGAGCTCGACGTTGTAGGCGAGAGGCTGGAGGTTGACGTGGACCGTTCCGATGTGGACCTCGGTGTCCAGAGATTCCTGGAATGGGTCCTCCTCCTGGGTAAGGGGGGAGGGAGAGATGTGAGAGAGAGAGAGAGAGAGAGAGAGAGAGAGAGAGAGAGAGAGAGAGAGAGAGAGAGAGAGAGAGAGAGAGAGAGAGAGAGAGAGAGAGAAAGAGAGAGCGAGAGAGAGAGAGAGAGAGAGAGAGAGAGAGAGAGAGAGAGAGAGAGAGAGAGAGAGAGAGAGAGAGAGAGAGAGAGAGAGAGAGAGAGAGAGAGAGAGAGAGAGAGAGAGAGAGAGAGAGAGAGAGAGAGAGAGAGAGAGAGAGAGATGACGAGGAGTCACATAATCATGTATAAACTTTATACTTTATATATTATATCAATCAATATACAGCTAAATCTATACAGAGGGACGACTGGTATATATGTACCTCGGGCTTCTGCCACTCGTCTTCGTCCTCATACTTCTGGTACATCTCCTTCATCATATAGAGGCGGCTGAGGAACTTCTCCTTCGTCCATACGAACTCCGTCCCATTGGCCAGGTTCTTCATCTTCACTTGTACCTGCCGGAGAGGAGTGGAGAAGGTTGTAAGGTGGTTGAAAGGTGGTAACTCCCGTTATACTGTTAAACGGTGGCTTAGTCTGTATTTATTAAACAGTTTAGAAGCTTCGGAACGCTTGTAAAGTCGATCTGGGCCCAAGTTTATTAATTATTATGGCCACTCTCGTGGCGCTTTGGTGTCTAATCAGCTGCTTAATATTTACAAACAAAAACAACGCGATTGAGGAGAGATGTACAGGTTTCGTAAGAGGTCACGTAAATGCTCGACTGAATCCCGGCACAGAGTGATACTGACCTCGGTCTTGCCTTGCTCCTTGCCCAACACCTGAGGCGCCACCATCAGTATCTCGAACTTGACCAGCTTGTCCAGCTCCTCCGAGATAGAATTGGCTTCCTCGACGGCCGGCATCACCTCCAGCAGGTCCTCCTGGATCTTGGACATGTCTGGATACGAAAGGAAAATTGTCATATGTCATGACTACACAGGAGCCTCTGTGTAGTTATGTAGTCTACAACTGTGTGTAGACTACAGACTACTGTGTAGTTATTTAGTCTACAACTACAGCTACAACTACAACAACAACACGGACTTCTACTCGGGGTCTGCAAGTGGGAATAAAAACTAATGTTATTTAAACAGCATGCTTCAGTGGCGTTTGAGATTTGTGGGTAATTCGGGATAGTGTTTTACGTACTCGGATCACAGCCCAGAGACCTGGGCTCAGTCCTCGGTCAGAACAGAAACGGTTGGGTAGGTTTCCTTCAACCTGATGATTCTCTTTACCTATCAAATATTAAATTATATTTACCTAGGAATTAGATTTAATTCCCGCGAATTAAATATAATAGAGCAAACAAAGAGCAGTGATAAAGCAATGTTGGTGTAATTTTCAAGTACAGACAAAACTAATTGGGCTCACCTGCGTCTCCGTTGTTGTTCATGTGGACACCATTCTTGGCAGCGATCTCTTCCTGGGCCAGTGCGTAGGTGATCTCCTTATACGGTATCTTGGCCTTCTTACTCTCTGTCGGGTTCTGGAAGACCCACAACTGGGTCGCCCCAAACAGTAGTCTGGGGGGGGAGAGAAGGACCAATGTTGCTCTTTTTAAGCTCATCATGATCTAGTCGGTTACGCAGGTGTCTAGGGGGTGACCCCGGGGAGCGAGTTCAATTTCATACTTTGTTCAATTATTTTCTCGAAGGAATTATGTTAATATTGAAGGAGCAATGTCTCAGTTTTTGCTACTGTAAATTAACGCGAATTTGGGACTCACAATTCACAATTCTATTTTAATGTTCTTGTGCCTTTTTTTTAATCTAAAACAGTTCGGGACTTTTATGTTTTCATCCGCCTAAACGTTAGCTGGCTTTTGTCCTAACCTTGAATAGTTGAGCCTGGGAATACGATAAATTCCCATTGATCCTGAACAATAACACATCATCTTGAGATAGTATTTACATACTACAGTCATACAACAATAACATCAGCTTCTTAACACAACACTGGCATTTACCAGTGGCATGCAGCAAGAATGACATACAGCATCTTAATCTAACGTTTTCATTCGACAGAGACACGTAAGCGCGGCCAGGTAGACACTGACCTGTCATTGTGACAGAGGGGCGTCTCTCCGGGAATGGCGGTACCGTTGACAAGGACTCGACAGTCTGGGGTGACGGGTTTGATGCTCACCTTCCCGTCCTTAGCCACCGTGATGATGGCGTGCTGCTCCTGGATGCTGGCGGGAGACATAGTTCACAAATTTTAAAAATATATATAAACCATTTTGAGAGAGATAATAATTTTAAAATGAAATTGGTAGAAGGGACTTAATTAAGCCTTTTGAGTGAGTATTTTGGATGTGTTGTAGTAACTAAGCTCCTCATAACCACGCTGCTTACAACACACACACACACACACCTCACAACACACACTCCTCACAACACACACACACACCTCACAACACACACACACACACACTGCTCACAGCCCCACTCCACAACCACTACTTGATAATGGTAATGCCATTAGCGCCTTACTTGGGACCGATCATAGTAATAGTAGATTCCTCTCCCTTGCGGTTGCCAACCGTGCTGACCCCGGGGTTGAGAATGTTGACGATGCGACCGGACAACATTGCGTCAATGTTGAGGTTGTAGAGGTGAGGTTTGGTCTGCTTATCCTGCTCCTTCTTGGCGATCGACGGATCCTGTGGAGCGAGATGGAGACAGATAAAGTCAGGCGCAGGAAGCTAGTGAAGGTAAACGAAATGAGAATTAAGGAAGATAAAGACAAGAGGGCTAAGAAAGATGAGGTTAAACCCTGGAAACACAAAACGAAACTGTCTCTATTTTCCGCTTGTTATAACTTATAAAGTTGCTACATCTTGGCTTAACGTGTTTATGACGTATTAGAGCGTTGTTACAACTTGCTATATTGGTTGTTATAACTGGTTAGGAGGTGTTAAAACTTGTTCGAACGCTATACCAACGTCGTAGTTTCGGTGTGTGTTTGGCGGGAGGTGGCTATCTACGATAGCATATAGCATACCAAAAGATGTTCCTGCTTTTTAAGAATCATATGTAATCCGGTGGTGTATTTCCAGTGTAATTAACACCAATTTAGCAAACACTGCTAACCCTCACTTTACCCTACAATGTATTTAAAGGTAATCTATATTGTTCCTAAGCCAAATAAAATGCGACTAGTGTTACAATTATCATGGCATTAACACAGACACTTTCCAATTATTCTGCCGTCAAACGTAGCTGGAAAGTTTGTATGTGGTTTACTCACAGCAAAATCTTTCTTGGCCATCTTAAGTTTCTCCTCGTAAGTCTTCTTCATGTTGGTCATCTCCTGCTCGTTCTGCATCATACGAGCCTTCATCTCCTCCTCCCATTTCTTCTTCAGCGCCTCTGCGTCTGCAAAATTAATAATGATGTCGGTGATTGAAACGAAAACGTGCAGATCGAGTACAGAGCGGACGCCTCCAGTTTACCCTGGAAGCCTCCAGTTTTCACCAGAAGCCTCCAGTTTACCCCGGAAGCCTCCAGTTTACACCAGAAGCCTCCAGTTTACCCTGGACGCCTCCAGTTTACCTTAGAAGCCTCCAGTTTACCCTGGAAGCCTCCAGTTTACACCAGAAGCCTCCAGTTTACCCTGGAAGCCTCCAGTTTACCTTAGAAGCCTCCAGTTTACCCTGGACGCCTCCAGTTTACCTTAGAAGCCTCCAGTTTACCCCGGAAGCCTCCAGTTTACACCAGAAGCCTCCAGTTTACCCTGGACGCCTCCAGTTTACCTTAGAAGCCTCCAGTTTACCCTGGAAGCCTCCAGTTTGGGAGTAAACCTGAACAAACGTAAACTCTCAGAACCAATATATTCGCACACCATGCGAATATGAGCAAATTTATGACTTTAAGTATTAACTATGACAAATGATCAAGAAATTTCAAAATGAGACACTTGTCACGAATCTTAGACAAGTATCCCAAGTTTGCCTATGGTTGGTAGAGCATGTACGTAACGGTAAACTTTACTGGGTGGGTGTAGGGGTGCGGTGTAACTACCTTGGTAACACCTATAGGGAGCCACACCCACTGGGAGCCACACCCACTGGGAGCCACACCCACCGGAAGCCACACCCACTAAGAGTCACGCCCACCAGGAGCCACACCCACTAAGAGTCACGCCCACCAGGAGCCACACCCACTGGGAGCCACACCCACTGGGAGCCACAGCCACTAAGAGCCACACCCACTAAGAGCCACACCCACCGGGAGCCACACCCACCGAGAGCCACACCCACCGGGAGCCACACCCACCGGGAGCCACACCCACCAAGAGCCACACCCACCGGGAGCCACACCCACCAAGAGCCACACCCACCAAGAGCCACACCCACCAAGAGCCACACCCACCGGGCTACCACACCCACCTCGATCGTCAACTCCGTCGCCGTCGGCGTCGATAATGTTGACGTCGACCTTCCCGCCCTGCATCATCTTCTTCAGTCTCTCGTTCTCCTCCTTCAGCTCCCGCAGCAGCTTGTCCGTCGGGTCCTCGTTGACTGTCGCCTTCGTCTTGATCTGCTTGGCTCTGTCGGCTGTGTGTGTGTGTGTGTGTGTGTGTGTGTGTGTGTGTGTGTGTGTGTGTGTGTGTGTGTGTGTGTGTGTGTGTGTGTGTGTGTGTGTGTGTATGTGTGTGTGTGTGTATGTGTGTGTGTGTGTGTGTGTGTGTGTGTGTGTGTGTGTGTGTGTGTGTGTGTGTGTGTGTGTGTGTGTGTGTGTGTGTGTGTGTGTGTGTGTGTGTGTGTGTGTGTGTGTGTGTGTGTGTGTGTGTGTGTGTGTGTGTGTGTGTGTGTGTGTGTGTGTGTGTGTGTGTGTGCGCGCGCGCGCGTGTGACACAGAAAGTGAGGACAAATTATTACTTCAAAGCTGAAATTTTACAGCTTTTTAAATATTTTGTGTTTACATAACGTACTGAATCTCTCCGAATCATAAGCATAGAGATGACCTGTTAAAAGAACTGTGATCTTGCTAGAGATGACTTGCTATTACAAAGTGTAATAGATCTGTTCGTAACTAGGAAGTGAACGAATCTATTTCCTTTATTAAGATGTCACTGGCCAATGAAAACACATTTGCAGTATTCGTGATGAATTTCGTTCATTTTCATGCACTACATTGAGCTGTTTATGTAGTATATTTGTTACGGGGGTTTTGAAGCTATAAATTGGGAGACTCACCAAATCTGAGGGTGGAGAGGGTTTCCTCGTAGTTGATATCTGCGGGGGAGATAGCGGCGATCATGATGGTCTTGCTGTTGCCTCCGAGGGCGTTCATCAGGAGGCGGGTTAGTGATGAGTCCCTGTATGGGATCTTGGCCTGGCACCACGCACACACACGGAGGTAACGTGGGACAGTGTTAGTCTCGTGTTGTGGGTGTTATACTCTCTCTCTCTCTCTCTCTCTCTCTCTCTCTCTCTCTCTCTCTCTCTCTCTCTCTCTCTCTCTCTCTCTCTCTCTCTCTCTCTCTCTCTCTCTCTCTCTCTCCTCTCTCTCCCTCTCTCTCCCTCTCTCTCCCTCTCTCTCTCTCTCTCTCTCTCTCTCTCTCTCTCTCTCTCTCTCTCTCTCTCTCTCTCTCTCTCTCTCTCTCTCTCTCTCTCTCTCTCTCTCTCTCTCTCTCTCTCTCTCTCTCCCTCTCTCTCTCTCTCTCTCTCTCTCTCTCTCTCTCTCTCTCTCTCTCTCTCTCTCTCTCTCTCTCTCTCTCTCTCTCTCTCTCTCTCTCTCAGCATCATCTTCGTGAAGCAATAGCTCACCCCGTCATCCATCATCTCACTCCATCACCCCCATCAACCTCAGCCAGCACATGTCGATCACCGCCTGACCCCATCAACAGCATGCAACACCCGTCAACCAGTCTCACCTGCCTGCCATTGGATTTCTCAGCGAGGGCGTGTATGCAGTTGCCGAGACAGGAGAGGGAGAGGTTGATCCCGGCGCCCTCCTTCAGTCTGGAGCCCGTAGCACCAGTGCTCTCAACGCGCTCGCTGCAGGAACATCCACACTGACGTCAGTACCACGCCACCACACTGACGGGAGTCTACCACACCACCACTACACTGACGTCAGTCTGCCACACTGACATCTGTCTACCACACTGACATCTGTCTACCACACTGCCACCTAAACTTTGTGAACAGCCTGCCGTACTGAGTGAACTCCTTCTCTTCAATGGTTGCAGACGACTCAAAACTATGAAGAAAGTACCCTGCAGTCCGGGGAGGACTGCAGAGTACCGCAGAAAGACCTTGAAATATGTCATGTGTAAGCAGACAGATGGCTGATAGAATTAAACCCAACAATTGCAAGGTGATACAGTTGGAAAAGGGGGCACAGGAGACCAGAAGGAATCTACACTAATCTCATCATTAATGAGAAAGATACAAATACTTGGGAATGTATATAATTCCAGCACTAGCAGGGGAAGCACACATAAATATAATAACATTGGCAACATATAGGAAGCTGAGAAACATAGGACCACGTTTATTAATATAAAAACAATGACACTTTCAGTACACTTTATGTAGCTTACGTGAGACCAGTACTAGAATATGCAGCGCAGGCAAGTAACTCACACCTCTAGAAGCACATCGAGAAATTTGAACACGTACAGAGGAGACGGCTTAGAGGACTGACTAAGGGAACTCAATCTAGCAGCACAGGAGGAGAAAAGGCCCAGATACTAGGAGGAAGAGACAAGGTGAACAAATACGGTCTCCATAGGAGCTGCAGTACAGCTCCTATAGAACACGCAGTGTACTAGCTAACAAGTTTTAAATATAAATTTATATAAGTTCCAATCAACATAGAAGAAATAGATTATTTTCAGTTGAAGAAATGTTAATGCTACACACATAATTACAGTATACTAGACGAATGAATCATCCTCAGTCAACCTCCCGCCCTTTCCCCTGCTACTCTCCAAAACACAATATTTATATATCCTCCAGAGAGCACAATGAAATCACAAGACTGTGATGCATCTATTAGAAAATATTGAGGCCGCGTAATGAGATCAAACACGCGTGTCCCTGACAGTTCAAGAATGCGAACCAAGTTCAAGAACTCAAGAGAGTTCAAGAACCACCTCTTTTATCTCCCGCATCACCCACCTGCCAGCAAGATCGACCAGATTCACCGTGGACTGCTTGGCCGTCTCCTGTCCCGCCTCGTTCTTGAATTTCTGGATAAAGCTGATCCCGACGATGGTATGGGCGCGGGAGGAGGTGGCGTTCATGTTGGTGGAGGCGATGGTACGGTTCACCGTCCCTTCCTCCATCCTCTGTTCGATCTCCTTGTAGCTGGTCACCAGCGCCATCTTGAGACCCTCCGCTGCAAGGAGGCACTTGCAAGATGAGGAGGGACAGGTGAATTCGTTGATGATTGGAAAGATAGATAAATGGCATGGTAGAGGAAGATATGGATGGGGTGCATGGTGAATGGTAGGAGAAATGGATGAATGCATTAATTTTGAGTCTATAAATTGTCCAGTTTGTTGATTGATCTAATTGTGAGTTAATTGTTCAATTATTTCGTTGGATTAGTTATTCCTTCGTTGATATATTGATCGCTTAATTATTTGATAATTGTGTGATTAACTGGCAATATAGCCGCAACAGAAACCCTAATTCATAATAACTAACTAGGTAATATAGAAATTATTCGCTATAATCACCGTCGAGTTAGCAGTAACAGTCTAACGAAACACTGCCCGTAGGAAGCGTAGGAAGAACGACCCACTAAATCCTCAAAGAAGAACGGTAGAGAGAAGAAATCACTCACCGTAGCAACAGCAGAGAGGAGCAAACCCTCTTCATAGAGAATGTAGAGGAGAAGAACCCTTCGCTGAAGAAACCGTACTGAAAAATCCTTCCACAGAGAGAGTAAAGAGAAATTACTTACAACAAAAACCGTAGAAATCATAAACATAAATCGTTTAAAGTAGAAACTAAAAAGATAAATCACTTACCGTAGAAACTGCAAAGAGAAATTGCTTAATGTAGAAACCTTAAGGAAAAATCGCTTACCATAGAAACCACAAACAGAAATTGTTTATTTCTGTAGAAATTCGTAGAAATCATAAAGAGATATCTCTTATGAGGGGAAACCATACAAAAAAAAGCTTACCACAGAAAGCACAAACAGAAAACGCATACTGTAGAAACCGTAAAGAGAAGATATCACCAGCAGAAAACGCAAAGCAAAGGAATCCCTAGCTGAAGAAAACCAGAGGGGGGAAGAGAAATACTCACGGTAGAATCCCTTCTTTGGATGCTGCCTGATCTTGAGGCCACTCTTGCTCTTAGAGGGGTTGAGGAGGTCGTAGACTACCTCGTTGTAGATCTCCAGCATGCTGAACCGCACCTCGAACTCCTTCTTCTCGGTATTGGATGTGATGCCGTTGAACAGGTCGTTGCACATGAGAGGGACGATGCCTGGAGCCGCGAAGTGAAGGCATGATGGAGGGGAAGTTAGGGAGGGAGGGATGAGAGTAAGTAGGAAGATAGTAGGGGAGATATGGAGTTAGGTAGGGCGTTAGAAAAGCAGATACAATGTTAGGTAGGCACGGAGAACGGAAGGGAAATATAAAGGCGGGCAGAGAGGTAGGTAGAGGAAGTATGTAGGTTAAATAGGAAGGAAGAAAACGGTGGCAGTTAGGGATGGAGGTAGAGAGAATGGGAAATAGGGAGAGACGCAACAAAATTGTATCACCGAAATGGGAAAAATAGAGAAATATGAAAATGGTTTAATAAGCACAAACTAAGACTGAAGCTTCTACGGTACATAAACACCGGAATCTAAGAGATGTTATCCTACATCAGCTTATTTCAGTTCTGACACTAGAAACTAATATAATTATCGTATTATTATTAACTTGTATGTTATACTTAATAATTGTTAAATGTTAAATAACAGTTAAATAGATACAGTTATTAAATCAGCAACATACAAGCACATTGTGCGACAAAGCCTTCACACGGTCGGTTGACTTGAGACAACCTTACTGAGAACATTTATCCATCCAGTAATCAATATTCGCTGACTGAGTGATAACCTTTATAAGGGCACAGTCATCATGAGGCTGTTGATGGCTGCGCGTCTTGTGTTGTGGTTACAATCTTCTGATTTGTCCAAGAAGTTGGGCCAGGTGACGAATCTTGAGAATATTGGCCACATGCATAACATTAAGGCCTCCGATATCACTCCTGTGTTGAAGGCTCGGATATACTGACCAATCCAACCAGAGGAGGTCAAGACTAAAGATCTGCTTGCACAACCTTCTACCTTGTCCAGAAATCGGATATTGGATGGGGGAGGGGGGCAAAGCATCCAGAAGAGCAGTGCATGTTCAACTTGAGAGCGAAAATGTAGTTTATATAAGGTTCGGAAACTATTTCTACCGAGAAGATACGAGATGCACTGAAGGTCTGTAAGATTTCTAGCTACCTACCTTCTTAGGTTCGGAGCGTTGGCTCTTCCTGGTCACTGAAGAGTCACACATTATGTTCAAGATGTCAACTACATCACTGTGTACGAAGTTTTGGACACTAATTTGAATGGTTGAAGCAGATTCCGTAACAAAAGGCCAAGCACACTACCCTATGGTATATTGGCACTGGGTGGCTTTCAGATTCTCCATCATTATGACAACCCTTGGAGCTCTTTCTTGAAGGTAGTGCCTATTACCTGTATTAAGGAGCCTGAAATACAGAGTCCTTGAATCTGCGTTCCTGGTTCATGGTAACACATCGGGTTGAAGGCACCTGCAAAGTCCAATGCAAAAACACAGCTGATCTCCATGAATTCTACATATCTCTCACTGTCTCTCTCTGGTTGATACCTGGTTGATAGGTATCAACCTATCGGGTTGACACCTGGTCTCTGTCTCTGTCTCTCTCTCTCTCTCTCTCTCTCTCTCTCCCTCTCTCTCTCTCTGTCTCTCTCTCTCTCTCTCTCTCTCTCTCTCTCTCTCTCTCTCTCTCTCTCTCTCTCTCTCTCTCTCTCTCTCTCTCTCTCTCTCTCTCTCTCTCTCTCACTCACCTTTATTTGCTCCGTAGCCAATAACCGACCAAGACTTCCCGGATCCAGTCTGCCCGTAAGCGAAGAGGCTGGCATTGTATCCGTTCCAAGCGTTCTTCAGCACTCCCTTCCCCAGATCGTCGTACACGGATTGCTGGTACGAGCAGTGGGGAGGAAAAGGAGAAGGAGGGGATATATGTGAATGACGAGCGTATATTCAGCGATGTATATCCATCGAGATATATCCATCGAGAGCCAAACCTTACTCAACGTACCTGGTCTGAGAAAGGAGAAGATGGGGAGGCCTTAGATAAGTACCCGGTGGCGTCCTCCTTCATGCCGTCGAAACTCCAGTAGGAATAGTCGTAGGTAAAGGCCTTGACGTCTGAAGGGTTATCCGGGTGGGTGAGGTTGGTGATCTTGCCCTTCATCGTCACTATGCACTTCGCGTTCCTCCCCGTCTCCCGGGAGTTGTGGGTATCAGTTAAGGAGCTTTTCATTTTTTTTTAAATTATCTTTGGATAAAGGCGGAAACCTGTAAACTAAGGTTGCTTGTATATATATATATATATTTGGGAGGGTCCTTGGTGGCGGTGGATTGCTGGTAAGTATTGTAATGTATATAGTGACTATATGTGGCAGTTGTAGTGGTGAGTCTAGGTGTGGTTGTAAGTATTTATGGTGATTAATGTGGTGAATTTAGTTGTTGTTGAGGTGTTTGATGTATAAATTGTGATGGTTGATGTGGTGAACACGATGTTTCATAGTAGTAATAATAGTAGCTGCTGTGACAGAACAACAACAAATACAATCTGTTGTAATAAGAGCTACAATACTGTATTTATTATCGCAGATTAAGATAATGTGTTCACGCATGCAGAGAAAGTAAATGAAACACAAATATTATTGGCAACACAGGAACTGATGAAAGCAGTTCTCTTTCTTCTCTGAAAGTTCTCTGAAAGAAAGAAATAATATAATATAATTTAACTAGTTAATTAATATATAAATGCAAAACATTATCAAAATAATCATCAAAGTACAATCAGCTGACTTAGAGAGTGTGTACAGTCAGCTGACTCAGAGAGTGTGTACAGTCAGCTGACTCAGAGAGTGTGTACAGTCAGCTGACTCAGAGAGTGTGTACAGTCAGCTGACTCAGAGAGTGTGTACAGTCAGCTGACTCAGAGAGTGTGTACAGTCAGCTGACTCAGAGAGTGTGTACAGTCAGCTGACTCAGAGAGTGTGTACAGTCAGCTGACTCAGAGAGTGAGTACAGTCAGCTGACTCAGAGAGTGAGTACAGTCAGCTGACTCAGAGAGTGAGTACAGTCAGCTGACTCAGAGAGTGTGTACAGTCAGCTGACTCAGAGAGTGTGTACAGTGAGCTGACTCAGAGATGGCACGTATATAGTAAACAAAAGGATATGAATGGTCGAACCCTTACGGCCACCTTCACGTTCTCCTCCTCAGCCATTGTTCTTGATGTTCACACGCCCGTGCTGTACGTGTTCTTGTTCTTGATGTTCACACGCCCGTGCTGTACGTGTTCTTGTTCTTGATGTTCACACGCCCGTGCTGTACGTGTTCTTCTTCTTGTTGTTCAAACACCCGTGCCTGTACGTGTCACTGATCTTATTACTCTTACTGTTGTTGTTGATATTTTTGGAACACTTTCCGTAGACATATCGCGTTAGTGTAACCTCATTGTGTTCATCATATTGTTCCTGTTATTCTGTAATTGTTCTTCTTATTCACCTTGTTTGCGTTATGATCAGCTGACCTCACCTGCGCTGGTTAGACTGATCAACCCAACCTGATTTCCCTTCGTGTTTATACGGGCTTACAGTTCGAGACCTGCACTACCACCCACGCCCCCTCGCTGCCTGCCGCCCACGCCCCCTCGCTGCCTGCCGCCCACGCCTCCTCGCTGCCTGCCGCCCACGCCCTCTGAGTCCCCGCAGAGGACTTGTGTGTGCTGATATCCTGTAGGAAAAAGAAAGTAATTAAGTAGTTTCCTACTTACGGACGCAGGTGTGGCTAATCACTTGCCTAAAGGACCGGCGTGCCAACTAAGCAAACAATGGATCTTATCGTCCCGGGGCATACGGGCGGCGTCCTTCCTGTGCTCTCTGACTAGTTTCCGACGAGGACAGGAGAGGAAGGAGCTAATGAGCTGGGGAAGACTGGTGGAAGAGAGAGAGTAGAGGGAAAAGGAAGGGGGAGAGTGAGAGGGAGAGGCTTTCGTTGGAAGGCATGAGACATTAATCAACTAGACTGATAAACAAATAATAATTGAATCAGACTAGGGTCCTCAGCGCGTTATATTAAAGGAACGACCGCCTCCGACCGCTCAAAAAGACGATTCGTTCACCCCTAAACACGGAAGACAGACAAAAGGAGCGACATTGAAGAAGAGACAGATGAAAAGAAAGAAGATCAAAGAAACTAAGCGTTAGAAAGCTGACCAATTTAGCTATGAGAGTTTGTAGAGTTGCCAAATCGAAGTATCATCGTGAGAGATGCAAAGGTGAATCACACTACAGCCCTTCCATGCTTCTTTGGTGAATTGATCGTCAATGAACTTTATTGAGGCTGATTAAGCTGTTTGTCTGTCTGTCTGTCTGTCTGTCTGTCTGTCTGTCTGTCTGTCTGTCTGCCTCTCTCTCCTTACTCCTTCCTCTTCTCCCCAGGTTCCTTACAGTAGGTTTCCCGGTTAGAAGATGCATACAAAAGCTGTCGTTTTCTCATCATCGTTTAAGGTCAAATTTTATCCAACGACGACAGAACTTAAATATAACCAGAATATCTAAATTATGTTAACTTTTTAGTTTATGTTTATTTTGCTAACAGCATTGAGTGTCTTCGCGCAACACAGAAAACGACCTGCTTACAGAGGTAACTTAAGTAATTCAAGTCATGAGAAGGAAAATTATCCGGAATTTCTGATTATGCTAAGGGGGCCTGACACTTGAGTGGACAGCGCCCGGGATTCGTAGTCCTAAGGTTCTGGGTTCGATCCCCGGTAGAGGCGGAAACAAATGGGCAGAGTTTCTTTCACCCTGATTAATCCTGTTCACCTAGCAGTAAATTGGTACCTTGGAGTTGGACAGCTGCTACGGGCTGCTTCCTAGGGATGTATAACAAAAAGGGAGGCCTGGTCGAGGACTGGGCCGCGGGGATGTTAAGCCCCGAAATCATCTCAAGATAACCTCAAGAAGATGCTGGTGCTATAAGGAACGTCAATTTGTCAATTAATACATATTTGACACCTTAAACCCAATTTGTTTTCCTATGACATTATTAAATGTATCGCTTATGAATGTATATATATTTTTGTAAATGTATGTATTTTTGCGAAAGATGTTCCATGGGTTTAAGGGTGAAAAAAGCATCTCCTATTTTCAGTCCAATAATGTGACATGCTGAGCTTGAAACCGTTCTGCCTAGTTTGTCTTACATCTGACCTTTTGAAGAAATTGTTTGGATCAACATCCTCCAAATTGTTCAGTATTTTAAAAGTTTCGGTGAGATCCGCCCAGTCATGCCTGGTTTGCCCTGTGGCCCTCAACCGGTCCTGGTAAGAGAGTTGACTTAGCTCTAGAATTAGTTTTTGTCGCCCGGTGTTGAATTTTCCCCAAAGAAGCTATGCCTTTCTAAAGATGAAATCTTCATCCTTGGATACAATAAATTACATTTGGGGTGAGCTAATTGCACAATTTAATTTAATCGTCATGCTCCCTACACGTCCATCCGGTGGGCGGCGGGGTGCAGTTCACCATTAACTGAACACATGGTAGAATCATATCTGTGTTTTACGATTTTTCTCATTCATTTATAGTAGGGCAGCATAAGTGAACAGTTCTGCTGACAAGAGTTCACATTGAGTCAGAACATCCTCAGCAGGTGGTAGCACTGGTAAAGTCTAGAATTCTGCTGACCTCATTAGATGACCCATAGACATGTGGCTCTCTCTTGAGCTACCTCATTCCTTTGTGGGTGTTTATACCTCAATAAACTAATTTCAATTTAATTTTCTCTGCATATTATGATGATAGATTAGATAGCTAGTGTGAATTTCACTTTGCCTAAAATCTAAAAAATTTAGTTGCCGTATTTTGTTTTCGGTATATTACTGCTCGAAGGCTGTACAAGGTGGTAATCAAATCCCTCTTTTAGAGCAATTGCTTGGGCTAACTCGTCATTTATATCATGCATTCGGAGGACAGTAGAAGTCCCTCATTTAATGTTATATATTTATCTTGCTTCAGACACGTTACAGCTAAGTCTAAAGAAGGTGAGTGCAATCAGGCATGGCAAGAGAGTTACTTACAGTTAATGTGTCAGCTTTCAAAAGCTGAAGAGTTCAATTCATATTGAAACCTAAAGCTCGGATTCCATTATAATGTTTATTTTGGGTCTTAAACGTTGTTCTCACACTACTCTCCTTGTTACTTAGGCTTCCTGAACACCCTTGTGAGGACTAGAGCTTGCACGTCAAGTCACCATCCCCTTGTAAGTGTTGGTCTCCCTCGACGCCCTAGCGTGTAATTGTATAATTGTCGTACTATATAAAGGCGAAGTGGCTCTTCTCTGAATATTTTCATATGAAGCTGATAATTAGTAGTTAGCGGAGGAAGGACAGGAGGGCGGGACAGATAAGGGGGGAGAGTGAGGGAGGGAATATAGAAAGAGTTGAATAGAAAGGATAATAGAATGATGAGAACAGCGAGAGAGAGAGAGAGAGAGAGAGAGAGAGAGAGAGAGAGAGAGAGAGAGAGAGAGAGAGAGAGAGAGAGAGAGAGAGAGAGAGAGAGAGAGAGAGAGAGAGAGAGAGATAATAAACATAGCTTCATAGTGACAGTGGTGCGTGTGGAACTTGACCTTGATCTAATTATATAAACATTTAAATTACTCCTCTCTAAACTGTTGCTGCCTTGAGTGTGTGTTAAATCCTGTGAAAATAATTATTTCAAATGTCTCCTGTTTGTGATAATTTTAGGGGCTCGAGTACATTGTTTATACTAATAATTATAATAATCTTCTTTTAGAGAATAATAAAGTGCTGATAAACACATTACTCAATTAGAGGCACTTGCAGTATTTTTTAGATTAAATATTTAATGTAGGGGTCAAGCAGGGACTCAGTTCAGAGGCACAAATATAAATCACTTCTCTCTCTCTCTCTCTCTCTCTCTCTCTCTCTCTCTCTCTCTCTCTCTCTCTCTCTCTCTCTCTCTCCCTCACCTTTCTAATATAACATTCCCTGTCCCCTCTTTCTTTCTATCTCCCTGGTCTTCTCCCCTCATTGTGTTGTGATGAGGTGCAGTGAGGCACAGTGAGGAGTAGTGAGGTGCAGTATATGATGGTGAGGTACAGTGTGTGGTGGTAAGGTACAGTGTGTACCATGAGGTACCATGACAACAATTCCAGCAATTATGAGTTAGTAAGCAGGTTCGATCTTTGTGATTAATGGGAGAGAACGCGTTCTCTCTCTCTCTCTCTCTCTCTCTCTCTCTCTCTCTCTCTCTCTCTCTCTCTCTCTCTCTCTCACACACACACACACACACACACACACACACACACACACACACACACACACACACACACACACACACACACACACACACACATACACACACACACACACACACACACACACACAATCGGCTGTTCTACTTCTCACAAGTGGTCAAGGTTGTTTCCCAGGTGACAGGCACCTAACCTTTTTTCAAGAAAGGAGGTCACCTGCCGCCCTTCCCTCTTCCACACCCTCACCCTGCATGCACACTATTGAGCCTGACAGACAGACAGACAGACAGACAGACAAACTGACAGACAGACAGACAGACAGGCAGACAGACAGACAGACAGACAGGCAGACAGACTGACAGACAGACAGACAGACAGAGTAGCTCTTCTTTAGGAACCAGAGATAAACAAAGCAACAACAAAATTCTCCGAACAGTAATGTGTGTATTTGCTTATGAATATTTCATTCTTGCTCAATAGCCTGCCTCGACCCAAGAGTGAAGAAGACTATGTTTTGCCAGGAGAGCTTAGCTACCCTCCCTAGGCCTCTCATAGGCCTTAGCCCCCTACCCCTCCCACCTTCATCTCATTACTTCCCTCCTCCTTCCATTCCCTGCCTACTTGTCACCCTCCTTCCATCCCTGCCTACTTGTCACCCTCCTTCTTTCCTTTCCCCAGCCCATTTTCTTCTTCCTCCTCTATAACACCCTATTACTTAATTCTTCTAATCTTGTCCCTACAAGAGAATGTGAACATCATTTCAATCGACAACTTTATAAAGTTTGCGTCCATGAGGTAGTGTTGTTGAACAAATCCACAAGGGCCGTGATGAGGGTTCGAACCTACGTCCGAGAGGATCCCAGACGCTGCCTTAATCGACTGTGCTACGACATGGTAAAAAGAATTGCAACCGGGAGTTCAACTGACCTCACACGGATCCTGCATTTGTGGATTTGTTCATTTGATGCATCACGCTATTGTGATTTTTTATGTGTAAGGTAGTGTAATTTGTGTTCAGGGAGTGTAAATTGTATATACTCTTGCTAAGCCAGAAACACGCATACCGTTTCGCTCAATAAAGGCATAGCGTTTGTATTTAGAAATACACACACTAACATATACTGCTTAATGTTAATCATGAACACATGTCGGTGTGTTTACAGGTGAGACATTAGGTACAGTCGGTTATATAATGGAAGACTTGTACTCACGAGATACATGTTTACATTCACCTCTGAACACACACGAGACACAAGCATGTTGTGTGCTCTCACTTATAAACACACCATACACACACATACACCACTGACTAACATAGTAAACTTGCTACAAATTATATATATATATATATATATATATATATATATATATATATATATATATATATATATATATATATATATATATATATATATATATATTAGAAAAAAGTATATAAAATCATATTTTTGTTCGCATGAATTTGCCCTTAGTAACAAGTATACACATACTTATTATTAACACCAGTCCTTCCACACCATCATCACAACTCCTTCACCACCATCTACACCACTCCTACACCACAATTAAAACCACCCAAAATGTATCCTGGAATATTCTTGTGGTGTAAACTGGTATATTCCTCTGGTGTGGGCTGGGATATTCCTCAAGTGTAAGTTGGTATATTAATATGGTATAAGCTGAGATATTACTCAAGTGTAAGGTGGTAAATTCCACTAGTATAAGCTAGTATATTCCTCTGGTAAATCTTGTATTTCTCAAGTTTAAGCTAATATATACTTTTAGAGTAAGCAGGCATATTCCTCTGGTATAGGCTGGTATATTGCTATTATGTAGGCTGATACATTCCATAGGTCTAAGCTTGTATAAACTGCTGATGGTATACCTGTATGCTGGTATATTCCTACGGTGTATGCTGGTAGTTCCCTCTGCTGTGGGTTGGTATATTCTGACAATAACAATTCCCTGAACCTTAATATTTATACCTCGCGTGGATAATATCTGTTAATGGGGCGGGAGTAAGATATCGTCTCTCACTGTGATAATTATAGCTGGAAGTTGCTTAGAATATCCACTTTCAGGGGTCCTAGTCTCTCAGTGTTTTGTGGGGGAAAGGTGCCTCACCTCTCACAGTGTCTTGGGGGGGAGGGTGCCTCACCTCTCACAGTGTCTTGGGGAGGGGAGGGTGCCTCACCTCTCAGTGTCTTGGGGGGGAGGGGTGCCTCACCTCTCACAGTGTCTTGGGAAGAGAGTGCCTCACCTCTCACAGTGTCTTGGGAAGAGAGTTCCTCACCTCACAGTGTCTTGGGAAGAGTGCCTCACCTCTCACAGTGCCTTGGGAAGAGTGCCTCACCTCTCACAGTGTCTTGGGAAGAGTGCCTCACCTCTCACAGTGTCTTGGGAAGAGAGTGCCTCACCTCTCACAGTGTCTTGAGGAAAGAATGCCTCACTTCTCACACATGGGGCCTCAACTCTCCCAATAAATAATTGATATCGTGACACTAATATTATTTATGTCTGTTTTTTTATACAATTCCTTCGTCATAAGCTCCCACAAATTTTATTAACCTCAAAATTTCTGTATATTTTATTATTTGTTGCAAAAAATAACAGAGGTTATAGTGATGACCTTTAAATGCTGGCGTCTGATTGTTGACCTCTGAACGCTGACCTCCGAGTACTGACGTATTGTCACAGGCCCCTGAGCGCTGATCTCTGACCTTTGAGTGTTGACCTCAGAGCACAAGCTACACTGAATTAGGACCCTTAAAGGCCACATGAGGCAGCTGCCCCCAAGCAAGAATGTTTTTAATATCACGTTATTAGTAGCCATAAGTTTTATATTCCAACATCTTCCTGTAATTAAAAATTTTCTGTAATCACAACCTGAGACGATTATCTTGATCCGTGTTCAACAATAGTAGTTATTTAACACAAGATGAACGACACCGGTACAGAAGATGAACGACACCGGTACAGAAGATGAACGACACCGGTACAGAAGATGAACGACACCGGTACAGAGAGTTTGGAGAAATTGTTTAAATTTTGGTTGCTGGGTTTTTATTAATCTTAAGTCGATTTTAATTATTAGTTTTTGGTTTAATAATTTAACTCAATCGTAAACGGTTTAATGTTGATCTGATTGATTTGACGTGCCCATAAAAATGTGTGTATGTGTATATTTGCATGTATATATAATATATAAGTATTTATCAATTTGGCGAGAACTTTCTGACGAATGAACAAACATTTTTGTTCATTTGTTTGCTCATTTTGTTTTGTTTGTTTGTTCATTTGTTAGAAAGTTCTCACCAAAATGATTGGGAGAGGGCTTCTTCCATGACGAATTATAAAAATTATTTTCAATAGAAACATTATTGAATCTGCTTTAATACTGATTACAAAATAATGCAATTTGAACATTAATAGTGGTTTGTATAATATAGATCCATTTTGATCAGTTAAAAACGATTTGAGTAAGATCATTGATACACATTTATCTCACTAACACTTAATTAATATCCTCTTATATCATTATTCACCTATGTTTGTGAACAAAGACATTGTTTCTCACCTCCCCTCATTCCTGCCTGTATATCCACACCACTGAGTTGTAAATCCACACTTCTGAAGATGTATTATTGAATACGAAAGTACTTAAGGTATTACCTGTCTTAATCCTTCCTTCGTGGTCTGACATTGTCACACTGTTCATCACTTGTTAATTTCTTCTCCTTTCCTTCCGCATTATTCATCACTTAATTTCCTCCCCTCTTCTCTTTTTTCTCTCTCCCTCTTGCCAATATCCCCTTTTCTCCCCCCTCCTTTCTCTCGGATAATATAATATGGACAGCTGAGAAACTGCTAAAACACTAAGAAAACGAAAATCCTGATTTCAGATTTCGTGAACATCGGAAGGGGGGGGGGGTTGCTATACATTCCGAGGTTTGTTAAAAGGTGACACTTGGGCCGACCCCGCCAGGTCTATTACACTCCCATACCACCCATGTGTCATTTTGGAAAGTTCGGTGAAGCAAGCCCTAAACCTCTGGCCTCTAATCATGGACAGACATTCTCTTGAATATATATATATATATAGAGAGAGAGAGAGAGAGAGAGAGAGAGAGAGAGAGAGAGAGAGAGAGAGAGAGAGAGAGAGAGAGAGAGAGAGAGAGAGAGAGAGAGAGAGAAGCAAAGAGACGTAATGTTCCGCTAGATGTTCCATGTCCTCGTTAAGTTCCAATCAGCTCGGTAAGGTTGTGTAAGGTTGTGTGTGCGCGGGTGAGCGGCGAAGGTCAGGGCGCCATCAGTAAAGGCGATGCCATCATTAGATCAAGGTCAGTATAGGCTGCGTCCTAAATCTACGCATCTGTTACAGATCAATCTACCTACCTGGCATGAGTCAAAAAGAGTAGCAAGAACGGGGCTAATAACATCACTAACAGGAAACCATAATGAAGACAATACGAATAACGTATACAACACCGACAAAAATAAAAAATACAACAAGGAAAATGATATAGCATAAGAACGAAACAACATGAGCAACAATGAAATGAATAATAATAATAATAATAATAATAATAATAATAATAATAATAATAATAATAAGACAAAAATAACAATAATAAAGTGTTGCACTGCTCCCACCTCCACGTCAGATCAAGTGCTGGTTGGGGTGGCTTTATAATTGTAATCTCTCGTCACATTGCTAAATATCACCCAGTGTGGCGTTGGTGCACTTTTTTCCACTCTCCCCACCCCCGACCCCCTTCCTCCCCCCCCCCACACACACTCACACACACACACACACACACACACACACACACACACACACACACACACACACACACACACACACACACATACAACGGTTCTCTGCTCTCTCCCTCAGCTAAGAGAGAGAGAGAGAAAGAGAGAGAGAGAGAGAGAGAGAGAGAGAGAGAGAGAGAGAGAGAGAGAGAGAGAGAGAGAGAGAGAGAGAGAGAGAGAGAGAGAGAGAGAGAGAGAGAGAGAGAGAGAGAAAAAAAAAAAAAAAAAAGATAGAGTAAACAAAAAATTATATTTCAATGTCACGAATAACAAATTTGATTTGTATAGCTTAGCCAGCGGTATGTTTGCCCTGACTACCCGCTGTGGCGTGACACCGGTTGCTACCCTTCTTTGCCAATAGGTGTTGTTATGACGTCACTGGTTGCCACCCGTCCCTTCCAATAGTCGGGCTTATACCCTGTGGCGTCATTATATGCTGTCCCTTTCCTTCCATTAAGCGTCGTTATACCCTATAGCGTCAATGGTTACTGCTTCCTTTTTCTGCCAATAATTGGTCAACATATTCCACCACTACAAGGTGTGGCATGTTATTACATACAGCTTATGAATATGCTTTTGGTTTATAATAATATGACCTGATCGTGTTTACGGTAAGCTAATGATGTGAAACTGATCGATATCATCAGTATGACGCATATATCATATGCGAATAATTAGTTCGTCGTGAATATGGTGAATCTTCGAGTATGCTAAATTGTTCAAATCGTGTACGATATGATGCTTATGTTGTGAATATAATACATATTCATATTCACATATACTGCATATGTGTATATGATGCATAGGGTTTGAGTTGATGTCAGTACATGTTGATCATGCTGGTACACTGTAGCCACGCATATTTTAGTGCGATAATTATTCAATGAGTATATATGGATTCTACTGTAGGTATGATACGCATTTGGTGAGAATGGTGCATATTGAATGATATATATATTTTGCGAATATGTTATGTATGCTTTTAGGACGTTGAGGTTGTATGTGTTAGCATGCTAAGGCAAATAATATTTATTGAGAGTTCAATTTTTGATGTGTTTGAAATATTTTGAGAATGTTTTATGTATTTGATAGCAAAATGTGTTTTATGAATTCATTTTGATTATATTTCATTACGTGAATGCGAGATATAATGAACGATGCGTATGCTGTAACTATATTTTATAATATATGAAAATATGAAATATATTTATATAGTGAATACAGTACATTAAGAATATGCTAAGAGTATGTCATGGATATGCTCTAATTAAGGCGCAGGTATACCACGGAAATAATGCAAGTATATTAGGTGGCTTCTGTGCAACGTATATATCACAGATATATCACAGGTAATTTGGAATATCTAGATTAATGTGGCGCTTTCCACTCCTGACCAGTTAGTGAACTATGGCACGGACGTCCCGTAGAGTTTTGTGCGTGTTTGCTCTCGCCTTCCCCGCTAGTCTGTATTCACCTAGTTGTATTTGCGGGTGATGAGCTACAGCTTTTGGGTCCAGCCTCTCAATTCGTAATCGACTGATGTATAGGTTAAAATACACACCGGGCTCTGTATCATCTACATTTTTAAAGCTGTAAATGAAGTTCGATTCACTACTTCACTTCTTGGTGCAATCAATTTATTTACTATCCTGACATATACTAAACAGTGTTCTTGTCTGCTCTGTTAATTATCATGAATATTATGTAAGTAGTGATCATAATACCCGTTGTTTCTATTTTAGTGACGTAATGTTAAACTTCTTTGGTCTTTTCATAGAACTCATTCCTAACTTAGAGACGAGACTGGTGGGATTCCTCTAAATGTTCTCCAGTTTGGTTTACTTTTATCGATCAAGACTACGCTGGTGCCAAATGTTACAGTACTGGTTTGATAAATATATACATTATCACAAGCTGCTGCTTGTTCACATTCATTAAGACAATTCTGAGATCAGCCAACCTTCCGCATGCATTTGTTGATAAATCGTTTGAAATGGGCTTCTGGTGACAGGTTCGATGTAATATCAACTCAAAGTATTTTTCTGTCATATTCCATGAGGCTTTTTGTATTTCATTCGATACCTTGTTTCCGGCCTCTTATTCCCAGTACCCAGTTGCCTTTCTTTGCCTGAGTTGAACTTTGTTAACCACTTGAAGGACAATTCTCTCATTTTGTGAAGGTCATCCAGTAGTTTCTTGCAGTCTTTCCTCTTAATCATAGTCTTCGCATCGTTGGCAATTATTGAGAGGAAAGTATCTATTCCCTCAAAGATTAGTAATAGTACGAACCTCAATACTGACCCATTGGACGCCACTGGTAACATCCCGCCTCTCTCTCAGGTCTCTCCTCTCACTGTTCTTTTTATGTTAAAGAAGTACCCCATTAACTACTGGAGAATCTTCTGGCACTCCTGCTTTTTTATTCATTTTGTGTACTATATATATATGTCGGCTATACACTATTGTCGTTAATTTATATCGAATCAGAAATATTTTTCTATGCAGGTTTAACAGGTAAATTTAAATTAAATTTGTATACAATTCTGATAATTATTCGTTCATCACGGTTGGTAAAGTTAAACAAAACTTGAAGTGCTCCTGCAATAGTTTGGCCAAAACACAAATGTAAATCCATGAATGGTTTGGGCGTGTCCTACCCAGTACGTAGTGGGTTAATGCGTGCCCTACCAAGTAGGTATTAGGTTATGCGTGTTATACTCTACCCAGTACGTAGCTGGTTTATGCGTGCCTAGTTGGTGTGTGACCTACCCAATGCCTTGCGGGTTTAAGAGTATTACCCATTGCCTGCGGGTTTATACGTGCCCTACCCAGTTCCTACTGGGGTTTTGCGTGCCCTATCCAGTGCCTAGTGGGTTCAAGCGTGTCCTACTCAGCAGGTTCATGGGTGTCCTACCTATTGCTTTGTGGGTTCATGCACGCTCTACCTATTACCTAGCGAGTTCTTGCCAAAAGGATTTTTGCGTGCCCTATCCAGTGTCTTATTGGGATATATGTGCCCTATCCAATGCAAAATTACATTATGCGTGCCCTACCATGTTCCTAGTGGTGACTATATACGTGCCCTACCGTGTCTAGCGACATACATGTATCCTACCCAGTGCCTAGTGGGTTCATGCGTGCCCTACCCAGTGCTTAGTGGGTTTATGCTTGTCCTAACCAGTGCCTAGTGAGTTTATGCGTATCCTACCCAGTACCTAATGCTTATGACTGCCTTACTAGTACTGTCAAGTGACTAGTGGGTTTGGGTGAGCCTCACCTAGTGTCTAGGCCTAGAGTTTAAGCGCAACCTACCAGGAATCGAGTTGGTTCGTCGTGTCCTACTAATGCTAATGGGTTCACGGTTTTCCTGCTAGTGGGTTTGAATATGTCCTACCTGGTGGGCGCGTGAGAGCTGTGGGTGCGGTGCGGGCGGCGGGCTGACTGGGCGACCATGGGCGGCAGGAGTGTGGGCTGAGGTTGCCAGGCGCCCACCAACTGTTGACTGTTGACACCGTCGTCATGACAACACTCCTGGACCAGCAGTGTTGTCATCGGGGGTTCTCAGGGCTAACTTGTACCGGTATTAGCTTTGTGTTCCTGACTATGTTGTTGGTTTGTCATTGTTATTATTGTTGTAATTGGACTTTTTATTTATTCGTATGTAGTTGTAATATAATATTAATAATAATAAACAAATAAATTAATGATATTGGTAATATTTCCTAATTACGTGCATTCAACATTTCAGTAGTTATTTTAAGTTATCATCAGGCATTTATTAGTTATATTCCTTGTGTCATTCTCACTTACATGTGTACTATTTAGTTTATGTCTTCTCTCCCATTCCTGCCACCTGTTTCTATGTCACAATTATAGTTTGTCGTGTTCCCGCGCGAGAGCTATTTGTCACTTGGTAATATTGCTAATTGGCAACGGCAAAGTGTACGAGAACCAACTTTAGTAACCGTTGTTTCATTTTAGTTAAATTTCTCTCACGAAAGTTGTTCCTGCGTCTGCGCAGTATAATGTTTTGGTACAAGGGAAAGTATATTGGCGACAAGTCATCTATGAAGTTTGTCTAACTTCGCTTTGAATGCGTTAATAAGAATGTCCTTGTCTTTAATATATGGTCCTATCAGGAAAAAAAATCTTTTAATCCCCGTCGTAATTATGTCGTAATCTTTAGCAGCCCCCTTATGATGGTTTTACGTTAACGTTTTCTTCAGCGTTGACAATCTCACAGTTAAGCTTCGCTTGACATTTGTCATAGTTATGTTTCCAACTCACATTTATGATTAGTATGGATCTTAAGCCAAACATTTATTGTATAAATGTACGGAATATGATACTGTGAATAATTTCTAGAAGCGTCAACAACAAGACATCTATTATTACTCCGTTTAATCTTGCCCTTGTTAGATCCCATTTACATTATGCAGCTCAGTGTTGGTCTCCGTACTATGGAATGGATATAAATTCACTTGACCGGGTAGGACAATAAAGTTAATCCCAAGAACTAGAAACGTCTCTTATGAAGAAATTAAATGAGATTAACTTGCATTTTCTAGACAGACTAACACTAACAGCAAGGGATTGCATGATTTAATTATATAAATGGATAAAAGGGTATAACAAAAAGGACATAAATAAGATTTTAAATAATTTAACACACAATAGAACTCGTAACACTAGACATGGTGGGGTCGGCCGTTCGAGCCTCTTAACACCCGACCATCCAGAGGTCGGGTGTAAGGAGGTAAATGGTACTGAATTAGAAACAGAGGTACTGAATTATTGAACGAATTACCGGGTAATATAATAGACTTTGGACTGACAGATTGTTTCCATCATAGGTTAGATATATATATGAATGACTTTTGGTAGATAAAAATATAGTTTTCATTATCTTCAATATTTGCCAGAAACACTATGCTTAGCGAGAATGTATCGCATAATTCTTAGCAATCTGTAATAAAATAATTCATTTTATGTTGTATAATATTAAATCTAGACTATCTTCGCAAAACATATTAACCTTGAAAATATTGATTAAAGGGAGAGCAATGAAGGGATATTATGTAAATCTGTGAAATTCCAATTTTTAATTCACCAAAATCTACATTAAAAGAATACTGTGGTCTACAGTAATCTTACAATTCCTTACAATAAATTTCAATATAAAATAAAGTCACATGTTGGCCATGGAATAGAATTCAACCCCAGGGATAATCAAGATAGTTAATCAGGAAAATCTTACTAACATAGTATGATACGTACAGTAGCTCCCAAATTAAGAAATATATACTGTAAATATTAGGACAAGTTTACTTTTAAATATAGTATTGTCGTTATACTTTATTACCAAATTAAAGTCTGACATAAATCCGTGGGTGATAAATCTACTTATTTTAAGGTTATCCTATTCCATGTTCACCAGCCCACCACGGTGAGGTCTGTGACTACGGGCTGGGCCGGGGCGACTCGTCCAAAGGAAACCCTACATGCAGATTTTAAGCAGAAAATCTCCAATAAGGATTATCCTTTGTTGCGTAGAACCCCAAACTACGAACCTAACAATAAGTACAAATTTCTTATTCAAAGAAATAAATACCCACTGTCAGAGTACTTCGGCATTTCAGGTGATAGCTAGGTTACCACGAGAAATCACTCACCAACAGCAAGCTGCTGATGATATGTTTGCAGGAGTGGATGGTATGGTGAGAGAAGAAAGAAAAATGAAAAAATCAAAGTTAAAGAAAAAGTACAAAAAATCTTCATTCATACACGCCTATTAGCGTTGCCATAATTATAATCTCTCACACATGTGCCCTCATTGGCGACCCAACCTCCGCAGCCCTTCTGCGTTGCCATAATTATAATCTCTCACACTTGCGCCCTCATTAGCGACTCAACCTCCGCAGCCCTTCTGCGTTGCCATAATTATAATCTCTCACACATGCGCCCTCATTGGCGACCCAACCTCCGCAGCCCTTCTGCGTTGCCATAATTATAATCTCTCACACATGCGCCCTCATTGGCGACCCAACCTCCGCAGCCCTTCTGCGTTGCCATAATTATAATCTCTCACACATGCGCCCTCATTGGCGACCCAACCTCCGCAGCCCTTCTGCGTTGCCATAATTATAATCTCTCACACATGCGCCCTCATTGGCGACTCAACCTCCGCAGCCCTTCTGCGTTGCCATAACTATAATCACTCACACATGCGCCCTCATTGGCGACTCAACCTCCGCAGCCCTTCTGCGTTGCCATAACTATAATCACTCACACATGCGCCCTCATTGGCGGCCCAACCTCAGCACCCCTTCTGCGTTGCCATAATTATAATCTCTCACACACGCGCCCTCATTGGCGACTCAACCTCCGCAGCCCTTCTGCGTTGCCATAATTATAATCTCTCACACATACGCCCTCATTGGCGGCCCTTCAGCACCCCTTCTGCGTTGCCATAATTATAATCTCTCACACACGCGCCCTCATTGGCGACTCAACCTCTGCAGCCCTTCTGCATTGCCATAATTATAATCTCACACACGCGCCCTCATTGGCGACCCAGCCTCAGTAGCCCTTCTGCGTTGCCATAATTATAATCTCTCACACATGCGCCCTCATTGGCGGCCCAACCTCAGCAGCCCTTCTGCGTTGCCATAATTATAATCTCTCACACATGCGCCCTCATTGGCGACTCAACCTCCGCAGCCCTTCTGCGTTGCCATAATTATAATCACTCACACATGCGCCCTCATTGGCGGCCCAACCTCAGCAGCCCTTCTGCGTTGCCATGATTATAATCTCTCACACATGCGCCCTCATTGGCGGCCCAACCTCAGCACCCCTTCTGCGTTGCCATAATTATAATCTCTCACACATGCGCCCTCATTAGCGACTCAACCTCCGCAGCCCTTCTGCGTTGCCATAATTATCATCTCTCACACATGCGTCCTCATTGGTGACTCAACCTCCGCAGCCCTTCTGCGTTGCCATAATTATAATCTCTCACACATGCGCCCTCATTGGTGACTCAACCTCCGCAGCCCTTCTGCGTTGCCATAATTATAATTTCTCACAGATGCGCCCTCATTGGTGACTCAACCTCCGCACCCCTTCTGCGTTGCCATAATTATAATCTCTCACACATGCGCCCTCATTGGTGACTCAACCTCCGCAGCCCTTCTGCGTTGCCATAGTTATAATCTCACACATGAGCCCTCATTGGCGACTCAACCTCCACAACCCTTCTGCGTTGCCATATTTATAATCTCACACACATGCGCCCTCATTGGCGACCCAACCTCCGCAGCCCTTCTGCGTTGCCATATTTATAATCTCACACATGCGCCCTCATTGGCGGCCCAACCTCCACAGCCCTTCTGCGTTGCCATTATTATAATCTCTCATAGGCGCCCCAGCCTCAGCAGCCCTTCTGCGTTGCCATATTTATCATCTCTCACACATGCGCCCTCATTGGCGACACGCCCCCGCAGCCCTTCTGCGTTGCCATATTTATCATCTCTCACACATGCGCCCTCATTGGTGACCCAGCCTCAGCAGCACTTCTGCGTTGCCAGATCTGTTTATCTTTAATCACACAGTTGCTCTACCTAACTCACCAGCTTAATGACTGGAATACCGTTCACCAAGCCTAAAGCTCGAGGGATGACCCCGATTTCACAATGCGTTCCTAGAGACCTCATAACAGCTGGACTCTTCAGTCTATGACTTCCACTTTACACCACACAATCCCAGTTTGGCCCAGCATGGCTCTCCTCCTATGGCCTACCTCTTTAGCCCTGATGAAAACCTATCTGTTTCGAGTCCTGTCTAGTTTATCACTGAAGCCACTTTAGTCCTAGACCCTCCTGCTCTTAGCTCTGCCTCTCTATTAGGTATCTACTCTACTTGTATCTTGCTTCGTGCAACTTCAGTAGAGTCTGCTCCCCCCTTCGCTTCCCCTGTTCAGGTGTTACGTAAGACCTACTTTAAACACTTAATTCGTGCGAACCCCCCTTAAATAACACTCCCGCACACCCAGCCGATCTTTTAAAGTTGAGTCTTATAAGTGAATAGGTTTTGTCTAAATGATGCTAGTTAGAGGTTTATTAAGGCGTGTGTGGGGTTGTGTAATGTAGGGATTAGGAACAGTGAGCCATGTCACACTGGACAATTTCATCAGAGTTGTCACATCGAACAAAAACTCTCCAGGGAAAAAGAATGGCGAGCTGTCACATCGGATAATCTCGTCAGAGTTGACACGTCGAACATAAACTCACCAAGGTAAGGAAAATGTTTTGTTTTTGTGCCATATGGCACAGGATAGGAAAGAGGGTAAGGTTTTATTAGATTAGGGTTAGGTTGGACCAATTTAGGGTTGGAAGGATTAGCATTAGTTAGCGTTTTATTCACTTAGTTTCACAACTTTCCCAGTCTTTATGTGCACTTTTAAATTTGCACTGAACTCATTCCAAATTCACAAAGCAATGGAATGAAGGCATCTGTTAACCAGGAAAAAGTTAGTTTGATATCTTATGAAGCCCATCATCTAGCTGAAGGCTAAAAAGTAGTCAAGCGTGGATTATGATACACTTCTAACCAACACGTAGAAGCCACACAGTGCACCACTTAAACAGATTATGATATATCAATACAGTAAAACACTTAATACAGTGCTTTAGAGCCTCTCATCTGCAATATTGCAATATACGAGGCAGTGTTTGTTGCCTTTCCACATCTACTTTTAATGTAGATGGTATCAACAGGAACCCTACACATCTCTAGAACCTAACTTTAAACCTTCGCTGATTTCCGCATAGAATTTCTCTTCCTCTGCCACATCTAGGCCAAAGGCACTGTAGATGTCGTCATACACAACACACACTTGCTCGATTTTCAAGAATGATTGAAAACATTTAAACAATATACAGTATCCCAATAACTTGACACCCGAAAATGAAACCTCAATTTCCTTCAAGTTTTGCTAAACATATTCTATTAATGATAATATAATCTTTAGGTCACTGTAGATACCTCAGGGTTAGTCATCGCGCTGCGACAGCTAACATACATTCAGTTGTCTTCCCCTCTCCATATTGCTTTTTATAATGGTGAGACAACTGAGAATAGCCAATAATATTCACAATTCGAATTTGTTATATAATGCTACCACAACTCCAAGAAAACAAAAATTCTACTCGTCCCTCTCAAAGAAGAAATTTACCATTTTAAAGACCACTGCCGTGCCCTCCATAACACAGCCATCTGGAGAAATCTGGGTATCCATTTCAGACTTCCCGAATACCCTCCCTCACTGCGTTCCTCATACCATTACTTCCAAGGGGTCATCTATGTTGTTTTTACCACACTTAACCCTATTCATACCTACCTGTTAACAATGGACATGCCATGGGAACCAGACTTCCGGACTTACGTTTCCGTACACGTCCCAACCTTGATGCATATATCTCTACATATTTATAATTTCTGCTACCGTATCTACTTAATTTCTTTTCAACTTACGTTCCTAACTCAAGGGATGACACGTAATGTAGTGTGATTATCGCCTGCGGCTCGCAAGTGATAACGTGAATTCCAAATATCAGTGAAACAATTCATATCAGTCCTCATATCCAATAGTCCACATGTATTGAACTCTTTTTATTCCACTTATTTACCTTATCAAATCATTAATGGTTAACAAAACAATCACTTCCCCTATCCTTTTATATCACAAGGAGGACCTGCAGTGTAGTCATCAGCCCATACGGCTCACAACTGAATGTGTAGGTTCAATTCCCGTGTAGGGTGAAACGTCTACACACAAATCCTTACACGTAATGCATCTGTTCACCTAGCAGAAACCTCACCTGGGAATGATTAAACTTTGTGGGTTGCATGTTGGGGAAGGTCAGTCATCAACCTCACGGCCGGAAGACCTCAATTAGCCCAGCAGTCTTACCTGTTTCCAGCAATTGAAACGAAAATCTTTATCTTCATATTAATCTTACCACCCCCTAAATAAGCATATTTTACACCAGTTTACTTTATATTTTCTTATTTTATATGATATGTTGTTACTTCCAATACCAGATTCATATACATTCTACAAAAACTCATTAAGAATAGTCGTGTAAGTTCAGCGCCCTATTAATCATCTAAACACTCGGAAATTCGATCCATTGTGGACTAACAACTGTATGAAGTCACCCAGTGTAAGCAACCAACTTGAAAATCGTCTCTTATCATAAATATAATTACACTTATCAACCAATTCTGAAGAAAACTTGGCAAAATATCTGCAAATATTCGCTTATCCACTATATTGCTGGATCTGCTATGGCCCTTTCTCTCCTGTAGCCAATGAACTAGGCTATTATACAATGTTCTGTTTGTATAATAGTAATGAAACATCTGTCAGGGACAAAATATTTCACATACAGACACATTTACCCAATGATAAATGCAACATTATTGACTTTTTTTCACAGACAAGGCCTCCCTTTGTCTGTGATTATTGGACAAGTAGTGTCTTGTCAGGGAATATATTCTAACCTCTAGCCTGTGTAGTATTTTGTAAATTCAGTCACAACACTAGGTTTCTGGAATTAAAAAATTTGATCCATAACCATTGGAATTCAAAACCATTTAGGAGTTAGCCAACTGTTGTGGGTTACATCCTGGGGAAGGCCAGTCGTTGGCCTATGGAGATCACGATAAATTTAATGGGTTTCTGTCCCAGGGAATGTGACAGGAAGCTTTTATCTTAATTAGCATCTCCTTCACTTTTGAAATAAATTAAGGAGATGATAATTAAAATAATTTAAATATTGTATCCATTTTAAATTAGAACAATTGGTTCCTAACTTAAGATTTAACGAAAATATATATTTCTAAGAAGCTAAACAAACTTAAACATCTGGACCTTTTTCTATCTTATGTATGAGCAACTTAACTCTTACGGTTTCAGCTTCTAAACCACTTAAGTTTGCTCCTGCTTGTTCTGTTTTCCTCTTGTCACTAACCCCACCCGACATGCTGCTAAAACCGACATTTATCCTAAATTCTGATGGTCATTATTATACCCAAGCCCTTCCACACTGGTTCTAGTTACTCTAGAACCATCTCTATCATAAATATAATTACACTTATCAACCTACTCTGGAGAAAAATTGGCAAAATCTTTGAAAATATTCCCCTAACTTGCGCCTCTCCACAATATTGCTAGGTTTGATATGGCCCATTCCCATATGTAGCCAATGAACTAGGCTCCTATTTTTATAATAGCATCTGCCATCATGGTCCGGTCGGTAGTGCCTGTGCCTGAGGCGTGCAGAGTTGCAGGTTTGATCCTGCCATACGACCTCAATATTTTCTCACATCGGCCATCTACCTCATAATAAAATTTGAGAGTTGTGTCCACACTAAATACTCGATTCCAATACACATGTAATGCTTTACTTACGACCACAGTTTCCATGCCTTATCCTTATGCAGATGAGCAGCAGAATGCCCCGTTGGAATACACGACAAGGTAATTTGCCATCTTCCAAACACCTGGTGTAAATTTAACTTGAGCGGGGAACAGATCAAAGAATTGTTACTTGAATGAAGTACAGCCATCATCCTAACTTATCATCCTTACTTCCAAATAAACTGTAGAAAAAATGGCCTAATTAATAACACTGTAACTGTAAGGGTAAAGAATAATTTACATGATTACATTGTACAATTATTTACATGATTAGACTAGAGTAAATCAATTATTTACATGATTATCCAGGAGAAAAAATCAATCATTTTATTAGGTTGTTGGGAAAAAATGATAAAGCCATTACAAATATGATTAGCCAGTAAAGAAAATGTAATTATTAATATGATTAGGCTGTAGAGAATGAAATATATTTACATTGTATGGGTAAACAATTATTTACATGATTGTAAATGGAAAATTGGTATGGAAAATCAATAATTTTGTTAGGCAGTTGGGAAAAAGTCATAAAATGATTAGGCTGTAAAAAAAAATATGAAAATCAATTATTTACATGATTATCCTGTATAGAAAATCAATAATTTTGTTACTGTTGGGGAAAAATTATAAAATGATAGGCTGTAAGGAAACAAATATGAAAATCAGTTATTTACATGATTATCCAGGAGAAAAAATAAATCATTTTATTAAGTTGTTGGGAAAAAATGATAAAGCGATTACAAATATGATTAGCCAGTAAAGAAAATATAATTATAAATAGGATTAGGCTGCAGAGAATGAAATATATATACACTGTATGGGTAAACAATTATTTATATGAATTGCCTGTATGGAAAATCAATAATTTTGTTAGGCAGTTGGGAAAAATTCATAAAATGATTAGGTTGTAAAGAAAAAAATATGAAAATCAATTATTTACATGATTATCCCGTATAGAAAATCAATAATTTTGTTACTGTTGGGGAAAAAAATAATAAAATGATTAGGCTGTAGGGAAACATATATGAAAATCAATTATTACATGATTATCCAGGAGAAAAAAATCAACCATTTTATTAGGCTGTTGGGAAAAAATGATAAAGCAATTACAAATATGATTAGCCTGTAAGGAAAATATAATTATAAATAGAATTAGGCTGCAGCGAATGAAATAATTACAGTGTATTGGAAAACAAGTACAGTAATTACATTATGTTGTATAGGTAAATATTATTTAACGTATTATGTTATATAGGTAAACAATTTACAATATTATGTTATATAGGTAAATAATTATTTACAAGACTAGCCTGTAGGGAAAAATCGTCATTTTATTGGGACGTTGGGGAAAAAATAATAAAATTATTAGGCTGTAAGGAAAAAATATATAAATATGATTAGCCTATAAGGAAAAAATATATAAATATGATTAGCCTAAAAGGAAAAAAATATTATAAATATGATAGGCTGTAGAGAATTAAATAACTGCATTGTACAGATTTTTTTTTTACATTACATTGTATGGGTAAACAAATATTTACATGATTACATTGTATAGGTAAACAATTATTTACATGATTACAGTAGAAACAATTAATTATTAACATGATTAGCCTGTAGGGAAAAAATCAATCATTTTATTAGGCTGTAAGGAAAAAAACATTTATAAATATGATTAGCCTGTAAGGAAGAACAATTATAAATATTACTGGACTATAAGTGGCATGATTACATGAATAGGCTTTAGGGACATGACTACATGATTTACACGATTAAGCTGTAGGAAAAATAAATGGTTAACTAGGAAAAACGTTTATATAAAAGTGGTTTGAAAGGAAAATGATTAGGTGTCAAAAAATACAAAATAATGAAAAGGATTAGGCAGCAAATAAAACAGAAAGGATTATACATATAATTATGATTCAAGGAAAAATAAATATAAAAATTAAGCTGTAAGGAAAACATTATTGGGCAAGCCCCCACGACTAGCATGTTGGTGTGGGGGCAGAGGAGAGCCACCAAGGCTAGCATGGTGGTATGGAGGCTGAGGAGAGCCCCCAAAGCTAGCATGGTGGTATGGAGGCTGAGGAAAGCCCCAAGGCTTGCATGGTGGTGTGGAGGCTGAGGAGAGCCCCCAAGGCCAGCATGGTGGTATGGAGGCTGAGAGCCCCCAAGGCTAGCATGGTCGTATGGAGGCAAAGGAGGACCCCAAGGCTAGCATGGTGCATGAAGGCATAGAAGAGTAAAAGAAAGTTGACTTACTTTATAAAGCAGTTTTCTCACGGTCCTACAACTAATACCAAAATCTTGCCTGACGGCTCTCATCCAGTATTACCAAGCTGCTGATTTCATCTTCAGGGTTCTAGTACCTCTTCCAGGACTTCAAAGCATCGGACAATAAGCTTATCTGAAAAAAGGAAGGGTTCAAAATAAGATTGTCTCCGAAAATTTAAATGTAGATAGTTAAAACGTGTGGGGGGGGGTGGAGTTAGTGAGACAACGCGCGGCGGAAGGGGTGTAAGGTGGCGCCGGAGGGGAAGAAAATAAGGTGGCGTGGGTGGGGGGCGAAGATAGTGGCGCATTAAAATAAGGTGACGGGGGGGGGGCCACGGAAGGTGGCGGGGAAGACGAGAGAAGTAGCGGGAAGGGGGGGGGGGAGGAGGCGTGAGTGATTGGAGGGGGTTAACAGCGCTGGTGATTGGAGGGGGGGTTGACAGCGCGGTTGGGGGATTTATAGTGGCTGGGAAGGGGGTGTCGATGGAGATTGGGACGGTAAAGTGGCGCGGTGCATGGGTGGGAAGAAGGTGGTGTGGGTAGTGGAAGCAAGGGTGTTGGAGTGAGCGTGTAATTGGGAGATGAATTGTGTGAGTGGGGGATTCCAAATACAGGACGGGGAATAAGTATTGTCACTATCCACGTCTGGGATTCATGGTGAATAGTTTTCACGACAAAATCACTGGGCTATCATTGTTTTAGATTCAGCTACTCGGAACAAAAAGTTCCAAGTAACACGGGCTATGGTGAGCCCGTAGTGCACTTATATGGCACAGGAGCGGGACTGATACTGCCCAATATTAAAGGAAAACTAAACTTAATAATCCCTTCCCGAAATATTTAATAGTACTAGCCTAATATGTTCCCAAATTAAATATATATAGCCTATTAGACATTATAAATCATTTGATTATTAGCGGGCAAAACACTCGCTTTTTCTGATCGAAATGTAATATTTATTTTCTCGCATCACTTTAAACCCGCCATAAGTTTTCAATTGATCTTAATCACCATCACATATATTGACAAATGTATAACTGCAGACCTTGGCAGCAACTATTCACCCTGCTCTATCAAACATGGCGCGCATTCTATATACGCAGCAACAGGTGGCGCCATTCCACTTTCCCGCCATGACATTTTCCATCATCATCTAGCCAAAATATTGTCCATCATCATCCAGCCAAAACGTATTTCACATTAACACTTTTTGCTGCTTAAAACACTAGCATAATTTGTTACCTACTAGCCTAACTAGAAATACAATTATTACAAAGAGTTCCCACACTAACAAATTGGATTATCGAGCGTCACATCTAAACCACAACACCTTAAGTTTCCCGCCAAATCTTGTGCAGCCCGCCAACAATTTCCAATTCCTGCGACACCTTATACACCCCCCCTTACACCTTACAGTTCCTGTGACACCTTGCTCTTCCCGCTTACACCTTACAGTTCCTGTGACACCTTGCTCTTCCCGCCTACACCTTACAGTTCCTGTGGCACCTTGCTCTTCCCGCCTACACCTTACAGTTCCTGTGGCACCTTGCTCTTCCCGCCTACACCTTACAGTTCCTGTGGCACCTTGCTCTTCCCGCCTACACCTTACAGTTCCTGTGGCACCTTGCTCTTCCCGCCTACACCTTACAGTTCCTGTGGCACCTTGTTCTTCCCGCCTACACCTTACAGTTCCTGTGACACCTTGCTCTTCCCGCCTACACCTTACAGTTCCTGTGGCACCTTGCTCTTCCCGCCTACACCTTACAGTTCCTGTGGCACCTTGCTCTTCCCGCCTACACCTTACAGTTCCTGTGGCACCTTGTTCTTCCCGCCTACACCTTACAGTTCCTGTGGCACCTTGTTCTTCCCGCCTACACCTTACAGTTCCTGTGGCACCTTGCTCTTCCCGCCTACACCTTACAGTTCCCGTGACACCTTGCTCTTCCCGCCTACACCTTACAGTTCCTGTGGCACCTTGCTCTTCCCGCCTACACCTTACAGTTCCCGTGACACCTTGCTCTTCCCGCCTACACCTTACAGTTCCCGTGACACCTTGCTCTTCCCGCCTACACCTTACAGTTCCCGTGACACCTTGCTCTTCCCGCCTACACCTTACAGTTCCTGTGGCACCTTGCTCTTCCCGCCTACACCTTACAGTTCCTGTGACACCTTGCTCTTGCTGCCTACACCTTACAGTTCCCGTGACACCTTGCTCTTCCCGCCTACACCTTACAGTTCCTGTGACACCTTGCTCTTCCCGCCTACACCTTACAGTTCCTGTGGCACCTTGCTCTTCCCGCTTACACCTTACAGTTCCCGTGACACCTTGCTCTTCCCGCCTACACCTTACAGTTCCTGTGGCACCTTGCACTTCCCGCCAACACGCCACAATTCCCCCCTACACTCAACAATTCCCGCCAACACCCCACAATACCCGCCAACACCTCACAATTCCCGCCAACACTCCACAATTCCCGCCAACACCCCACAATACCCGCCAACACTCCACGATTCCCGCCAACACTCCACAATTCCCGCCAACACTCCACAATACCCGCCAACACCCCCACAATACCCGCCAACACCTCACAATTCCCGCCAACACCTCACAATTCCCGCCAACACTCCACAATTCCCGCCAACACCCCACAATACCCGCCAACACCTCACAATTCCCGCCAACACTCCACAATACCCGCCAACACTCCACAATTCCCGCCAACACTCCACAATTCCCGCCAACACTCCACAATTCCCGCCAACACTCCACAATACCCGCCAACACTCCACAATACCCGCCAACACTCCACAATACCCGCCAACACTCCACAATTCCCGCCAACACTCCACAATTCCCGCCAACACTCCACAATACCCGCCAACACCCCCACAATACCCGCCAACACCTCACAATTCCCGCCAACACCTCACAATTCCCGCCAACACTCCACAATACCCGCCAACACCCCCACAATACCCGCCAACACCTCACAATTCCCGCCAACACCCCACAATACCCGCCAACACCTCACAATTCCCGCCAACACCCCCACAATACCCGCCAACACCTCACAATTCCCGCCAACACCCCACAATACCCGCCAACACCCCACAATACCCGCCAACACCTCACAATACCCGCCAACACCCCACAATTACTTACCTAAGCACGTAGATTCTGCAGTTTCTCCCGCTACACATTCCTGTAACTCTTCGTGGAGCTCTACAATGTTTCCTGCAAGTCTTCGTGGAGCTCTACAATGTTTCCTGCAAGTCTTCGTGGAGCTCTACAATGTTTCCTGCAAGTCTTCGTGGAGCTCTACAATGTTTCCTGTAACTCTTCGTGGAGCTCTACAATATTTCCTGCAAGTCTTCGTGGAGCTTTACAATGTTTCCTGCAAGTCTTCGTGGAGCTCTACCATGTTTCCTGCAAGTCTTAGTGGAGCTCTACAATGTTTCCTGCAAGTCTTCGTGGAGCTTTACAATGTTTCCTGCAAATCTTCGTGGAGCTCTACAATGTTTCCTGCAAGTCTTCGTGGAGCTCTACAATGTTTCCTGCAAGTCTTCGTGGAGCTTTACAATGTTTCCTGCAAGTCTTCGTGGAGCTCTACAATGTTTCCTGCAAGTCTTCGTGGAGCTCTACAATGTTTCCTGCAAGTCTTCGTGGAGCTCTACAATGTTTCCTGCAAGTCTTCGTGGAGCTCTACAATGTTTCCTGCAAGTCTTCGTGGAGCTCTACAATGTTTCCTGCAAGTCTTCGTGGAGCTCTACAATGTTTCCTGCAAGTCTTCGTGGAGCTCTACAATGTTTCCTGCAAGTCTTCGTGGAGCTCTACAATGTTTCCTGCAAGTCTTCGTGGAGCTCTACAATGTTTCCTGCAAGTCTTCGTGGAGCTCTACAATGTTTCCTGCAAGTCTTCGTGGAGCTATACAATGTTTCCTGGAATATAAAACATGTTTCGGCCTAAGTGTAAATGGCGCCATTGCATCCTTCACTTATAATCACATTTCTTGGCCAAGTTATACCTTAAATACTACATTGTTCTATCTAAATTTCCCCCCGCGAACAATGTCTTCGTTAATTATGATTTATATTGCAATGAAGATCAAGTAAAAGGTAAAATATAGAATAATTCCCTCACCTGCTCGGCGCGCGCGTGCTCCTCGTCTGCTGGGTAGTGGGCAACTGACACCGGCCGGCCGGAGCCCGGAGGCTGCTCGGGGCGCGTGGTCGGCGGGAAACTCTTATCTGCATCGTGATTGGTTGGCTGGCGGGAGAGTCTAGTTGTAACGTCGTTTCTGATTGGTTTATTACCGGCTGGCCTCAAGACACGTGTTTTGACTGGCTGCCATCAAATTCTAAGGCTATTTTCTATTAGTTGATGCAATAAGTATTGTGATTGGTTGTGGTTTGAGCGCCAAGCTAAGGGGAGTAGAAATAGCCCAAGCTACTCTATTCCTTTGAGATGTATTTTTTTCTTGTCTCAATAAACATTCTTGAACTTGAACTTGACTTCTTTCGGAGAAACAGAAGGAGCCACTACGTGAAAATTTCCTTTCATTTTACGGAGCTTGTTTTAGTTTCTTCTCCTCCTGATACAAAATATTTGACTTAGCTTTCACAAGATAGTTTGTATATATGCGTCTCGGAATCATGTCATTGCAGTTAAACATAATCTTTCGTGGCCGTATTATAGGAATTATTCTTAACACGGCTCTGCATTTATTGGGGACAGATAGCCTACACAAACATTACAATTTTATGTACGTCAAATACAGATTTTTGGAATTATATAACATTTATTTGAAATTAAAATAATATGTGGTCATAAGACCATCCGTCTTGCCTTGATGAATACAATTTAAACAAGCTGTCAAAACTGGCATGAAAGAATTGAGGAATGAGAAGCCTATATAACTGTGAGGCCAAGACTCTTACTATTTCGGGCTATTCATGCCCATGCCACTTTTTGGGTGGCTTAATCTTTATCGATCAATCACTCTTTCTACGTGCCAACAATTGACAACTTGGGTTTACTGGGATGCAACCCACAACAGTTGCCTAACTCCCGGGTACCTATATGTTGTTTTTAATGGTCAGAGGCAACATATGTGTAACGAAACGTGCCCTGCATACATCTACAAAAGTTAAACTTAAAAACAAAACAAAAAATCGAAGAATTTATAGTTATACATATGTGTTGTGGCCCTCAGCTGTTATTGTGGCCTTCGGGGGGAAAAATCAGGTAAATTCAGGTAAAATAAGCCTCGCCATACCAGGGAATCGATTGTGAGGCAACTGCCGACAATTTCGTTAAAAAATATATTTTTTTTTGTTTAAGTACGATAATACTAAGATATTTAACAAATATTTGGGATAATTTGTTATATAAAATAGAACTTAATTTAACACGCTGGCGCTGATTTTACTTATTTTAGCTTCATATACATGTTCTTTTTATTAAATATTCGTGAATATATTTTGTTATGTTATTTGTTAGCCAATTTGATTGAATATATGTAAGCAATTCATTTAATTTCTATAGTGAGGAATGATATATCTAGTCATTTGCTATTTAGAAGGGTCCCAGTAGTACAGCCGGGTTCTTTCTCGACGCACAATCGAGAATTCCGGGGTCGAATCCCGAGCGAGACAGAAATGGGTGGGCGCATTTCCTTTCACCTAATACATCTGTTCACCTAGCAGTAAGTAGGTACTTAGGAGTTAGTCAGCTTGTTATGGGGGTTGCATCCTAGGGAGGGTCAGTAATTTTACCTTGGGTTGGGGGAGCCTCGATATAAGCCTAATGTGTATGAATATACTCTGGCTTCCTGTCCCCAGACACATTTCATTATTATTAATATTATATTACATTCCCGCTGTCACCTATAATCGATCGCTATATACTGTTATGGTGTCAGAAATGTAATCCTTTTTAATAAAACAAATAAGCTGAATTTCAGTAACATATGCTCAATATATATAGGAAGGATACTATATATTTTTTTTTTTTTTTTTTTGAGATATATACAAGAGTTGTTACATTCTTGTACAGCCACTAGTACGCGTAGCGTTTCGGGCAAGTCCTTAATCCTATGGTCCCTGGAATACGATCCCCTGCCGCGAAGAATCGTTTTTTCATCCAAGTACACATTTTACTGTTGCGTTAAACAGAGGCTACAGTTAAGGAATTGCACCCAGTAAATCCTCCCCGGCCAGGATACGAACCCATGACATAGCGCTCGCGGAACGCCAGGCGAGTGTCTTACCACTACACCACGGAGACTGCAATTTATATAGTATCGTATATAGTATAGTATTTATATAGTATAGTTTTAATTTATATAGTATCCTTATTATGACCAAACCATACATCAGAAAATAGAGAAACGACGACGTTTCGACCCGTCATACACTATTTCCGTAAGATAATCTATCCAGTTACTTGTTGAAGCAGAGTGTTACCATTTATTAACTATCGATTTAGTAACGGTTGACCAACAAGCGCAGAATGGCAGCGTCTGTTTCGCTTTGGCCTTGGACTTGTGTCTAAACAACAAGTGATCAATGGTGTGTATGATATTAGTAATTACGTCTGTTAAGTATAATTAGTAAAAAAATGTGTATGTTAAACATCTTAATCGCAATTTTAAACCGTCTTTGCTGCTCAACTTTAAATGTTTAAACAAACAATTTTTTTGTACATTTTGCGTTTTTACATTTTAATTTACAGTAAACACCGTTTGTTACAGTAAAGACTGAACACTATTCGAACAATATTTATATTTTCTTATTTAATACCTACGCAGAATTACATCAAAAATAATTTATACTCCAAAATTGGCTTACCCCTCAAAAAATTATTACGTTCGTGTACCGCTGGCATTCTTCGGTTTGTTTTGAATCCGTTGAGGAGTCCAAGTGGCGACGCTGGGTCAGCGAGCATCCCTCCAGCGACTACTTCCACCAACCCTCCCCAGACACAACTCTGTACCCAGCGACGATCGTACCCTTGCTTCATTTTCGTATACCCACTTATCCAAATTTGATTATTTGATTCATTATTAAAGAGGTCACACACACATATGTTATGGGCGGCGATGGAGAGAGATATAGTTACGGTAGTGGGCGCAAGAGCTAAACCCGGTTTTGTTTAACTATGGAAGTATACAATACAATACAATACAATTTTATTTAGGTAAGGTACATACATACAATAAATTTTTACAAGGATTGGTAGACTTATAGGTAGAGCTAGTACATACAATGCCTAAAGCCACTATTACGCAAAGCGTTTCGGGCATGATAAACTTAAATGACAAGCTTAATACTAATTGAGCATGAGTAGAATGAAAACAAGAAATGAAAACATAGATGAAAAAGCAGCACAAATACAATTATGTCGACAAACAGCGCTCTTTAAAGAAAAAAAAAACAGACATTGGTTGACAATAGAAGGGTAAGGTAAAGTTAGTAATATAATTTTTTTGTATGTCTGAACAGTATGTGTAGTATAGATTTTCAAGTTGTACAAGGTAGTTATGTGATACATAATTAATGAGTTTATTAACTAACCATGGGAAGTGATATGGAATAAAGAATAGTTAAAGCTACAGTGGGTGATAAAACACAACAGATATAAGATTTAAATTTGCAGGCATTACAAGAGCCAGACTTGGGCTCTTGACATTCAGAAATGTACAGTACCTGTCTTGCATATTAAATTAATCTTCCACTGTTTACGTTTAAAGTTTATAGTTTCCAAACATCATGTAAAAATTGTCAATCATTTTCTAATTTTAATATTTTCCATCAACTCTTGAATGTTATATAATCTTACGCAGTTTTTTTTAAGAATTACCAATTAAGCTTATAATAATTGTTTATATATTGTCTTCCTAATTTTTATGTCATGCCCGAAATTCTCTGCGCATTAGTGGCTTTACGCATTGCATTTAAGATTTTCATTTAAGCTAGAAAAGACAAATTTAAATTTTTGACGCTGGAGCGAGTCGTTGAAACAGCTCTTCGCCAGTAGCGTTCGCCGCCGCTGCAGGACGTTGATGGTGGAAGCGACGGGCGAGCGTTGAACTGAGGTACTAGCATATATATAATCCCCTACTGATTATATTCCTGTGGAAATAGTTGTTCGTAGATGTGAATTGTTGTGCGTGTGTATGTCTCGAGTACGCACAGGCGAATGCTGCCTAGCTGTAGTGTTAAAAGGTGTGGGGGCAGGGACTGGGGTCGTGGTAGGTGTGGGGTACAGGACTGTGGTGGTGGCAGCAGGTGTGGGTACAGGACTAGGGTGGTGGTAGGTGTGGGGTACAGGACTGGGGTGGTGGTAGGTGTGGGGTACAGGACTGTGGTGGTGGTGGCAGCAGGTGTAGGGGATACAGGACTGGGGTGGTGGTAGGTGTGGGTATTGGTTGATACATTTTAGTCAAACCTATTGGCATATCTCAAGTCTGAATCGAGGACACCTCCACCGAGTCTCCACGACCCTCCATGCCTAACACACACACTTTGCGACTGTGATGTTGTATATTTAACGTTGTGCACTTAGGAATTTTTTAAATTCTTCTCGGATGCAAATATTGACACCTGAATCCAGCACATGTCCTGAAAAATACGGATGTATGGCAACCCTAGTCCAACCAGGCTTTGGTTTTTGCCTTTAGACATAGAGGGCCTTCAATATTCTGCAAGCTAAAAGTTTTGTTAAGCGTCATAGTTCAGGAGGACATCTGATATGTCCTCTGTGACCCACATATCAGGGTCTGATATGTGACCCTGTTATATATACTGTATAGGGTCACAGTGTCAACTCTTTCAATTGATTTTCTACCATCCAGCCTCCTGGGATGTAGTCAGAGGGTGGCAAGAAATTGCTGTTTGTAGCAGGTAGCTGACCTGAGGCGTCGCTGTTGTTCTGCTGATGGGCCGTGTGGTCGTGTGTTGTTGCTCGTCAACAACGGCAGCAATAGTCCTGGGGTGGTGGCGAGGTGAGGCCCAGTCTTGGAATATGGGAGTTAAACTTTGGGCACCAGACATGTTATTATTGAAGTGTTATCTAATAGTTCTGAAATAAACAGGGGTTTTGCGTAGTTTGTAATTTAGCTCAGTTTACCTGAAGGTTATCTCTAGTGATCTCAATAGGGACAGGAAGCTGTTGGCTTGCCACGGGTCCCACAATTATTCCTGAAAACTTTATCTAGTTATATGTTAAGCTGAAGTAAATACATACAGGTACTGTCTTTTTCATTCGCATCTTTGACATAGGCAGCTGGATGGTAAACTGAACTCGGCTCGAAACAAAATTAAAAAGAAATAGGGCTTTGCATAATAATTTTATGTCTAGATATCAAGGCTATTGACATGGAAATTTTAATATTAGACAGTTTAAATTAAACTTAGGTAGGGTGCTTTTTAAGAGTCAATTTGTAGTTTGTTAAATTTTCTTACTTCTGTACTTTGCAGATGATTGTCCTGCGAGACTTATAGTTCAGGGTGAAGCCCATGCCTGCGCCAGCAAATCATGGCTTCTCCTGGCCGTTTGTCCTCAAGAGCACGTTCCCATCTCTTGGATGACCTTGACTTCCAACCAGTTCGAGAGATGAGGGCACGTGTATTAAATGATGTTCCTCACATCCCAACTGTTCCGTCCCCCAGAGTGAAATTTAATTTTGTTGATGTGTCGTTTCCTAAACAACCTGAGTGTTCGGGCATACCCGAAGCCGTTCCAGGTAATGTAGAAAGAATGGCGTGCGAGTCGAGAAGAAGAAAAAATTATGAGAGTGATAGAAAAGAAAATAGAGATTTGACAAGAGACAGAGAGAGGTATGACAAAGAAAATAAATGTTCAAATATCATTCAGAGACATGAAGATCGGCATGAGTTTATGACACAGCTTCTGAAGAAGGGTGTCCCAGTATGGGAGGAAGTTTCTGAAGAGGAAAGGAGAATGAAGATTATTGGTAAGAAGGGCTATGAAATTTGTATTAAAGTTTGTAAAATGTACAATTTGCCATAAAAATGTTAATAACAATGTATATTTTATTTTATTTAAATAGCTATTGTTAAGTACAGTTAACTGTGCAATTGTAACTTTGGCACAGTCTAGATGTATAATTCTGCGAATGATGCATGAATTAATGAGTACAGTGGTACAGTATAAGCACTTGTGAGGTTTGATAATTAGAAATGCATTTTTTTTAGCCTTGGCCACCTAAGCAAATTATTAAGCTCTGATAATTATCAGCCAGCAAAATACCCTAACTTCCCACTTTTATACTGTCAAGGTTGTTTTTTATTTTTGTTAAGGGCATTGAACTGTCATTTTTATTCATTATTCTACTAAGGAAAGCATGTAAAGCCAGGGGATCATTTCAGTTTGTTTCCATATTTTACTGGATACTTCCTTGTAGTGACACTAACATAATTATGTCTGTAGAGCACCTATAGGCTTATTTCTCGGCACCACTGCATGCCATGAGTGACCACCTATATTATCTACAAGGTTTGAGACTGACTGACATGTTGGTTAATAGCTGACTAATCCCAAAGTTGCCTGTGATTTATTTCATTAGATGAGCTACCAAAATTGAATAAATACACCATGAACCCTGCCAGCAATTGTCTCTGCCTCACATCTGCACCAGCACACCTTACTTCTTCAGCAGTACCTCACACAACAGCAGCAATTAGGGACAATATGAATGTGCAATCAGCTCCTGCCACTTTTGGCTTATCCTGGCACCTACTCTTGGTCTATGGTTTCAACCTCACAAACTAATTACCACCTTAATTTATTAGTATACAAGTATGGTTGATGTTGATCCTGTTTTTTATTACCTTCTCACTCTGGCTAGCTTACAAGAAGTTAATAGATACACTCCAGTCTCAAGACACCAGAAAGAGTTGTGGATTAGCTAAAGAGACTTAAGAGACACATTGCTATGGAGTTGACCTTGGAATAACAAAACACTCGGCCATTGTTGACCAAACACACACTAGAAAATGAAGAGACAATGACGTTTGTCGTCCTGGACCATTATCAAGTCGATTGTGATAGATAGCATGCACCGACTTGATTATGGTCCAGGACAGACCGAAACGTAGTCGTCTCTTCATCTTCTGGTGGGGTTTGGTGAACAAGGCTTCAGCCACGTTATTGTGACTTATCGTCTGCACCCAGCCATTGCCAGATTTCAGTGGTTTTGACACCAACAGCACTACTAGGATATATCCTTAAAAGGCACGATGCACATTGACATCTAGCATTTACTACTGACATACAGTACTCTCTTTTGGGTAGAGTCACCCATATTTGGACGGTTTCTGGTCCCACGACATCAGAGACTTAATAACTCTTTCCTGTTTCCTGCATTGTTAGTATAAATAACACCAAAAAATCCTCACATCAACAATAACATACATGTTGATATAGAAGATAATCCACAAATAAATATATGGGAAATGTGACTAATATTTTCACATTACAGGTACACATGTCTTCTGAAATCCATGGCAAACCATACTTTAATCATAATATAAAAATACTGTTCTTAAAATGAAGAGTTTGTTATTTCTGGCAGATGTGAAATTTCCAACGTTTAAGCTGACAAACTAGTAGACAACTAGGAAAGGTAATATTACACATTGGTACTGTAACAGTTCTATTGTTACGTAAAGTATGGTGACAAATAAACACAGACACTAAGATACTATATATATATTTGGTCGAATATACAGAAGTACACAGGTGATACGTTGGTGTGAGTTGAGCGCACTGAGCTTTGGTACAGTATCTCGCAAGTGTCTGCTCTAGACCACACTTGAAAGTAGACTAGTTAATGTTCGCTACACCGCTGCTTATATTGCTCGGGCATCTCGCCGTGTTGCCCGGGCAACGCCTCACCTCATTCATCTCCAAAGGTTGACAGGAACATTAACACTATATTTGGAGCGAGTATATTATTGGGATAATCTACTCGCTACAGTACTGTGTCCAGAAATCGGCATGTAAAATGACATATGGTCAGTCTCTGGACGTGGCAATTACTGTAACTAAATCACCTGATAGCACACCAGTCTAAAAAGACGTACTGTATCATGTATATTGTATTACATATAAAAATCAGATCTTAATACCCACTGGTTTTCTTGATATATGGCACCAAACTTGGGAATGTCGGTTGTTGGTATCTGGACATGGGCAGTGACTCAATCTGACAAAAAAAAATGTTCTCGTACATTGGTAATCTATTGTACCATAATGAAGCGTAATGATTTGCTACTGATTATATGAAGGTATTAAATTATTTATCGGTTTCTTTCCTTTAAATTTTCAAAGGTTCATACAATGTTTTGTTTGTTCTAGGTGGAACAAATCCATTTAAGCATCTGCCTCGCCAAACTATCCCCAACCCTCCGAACATCACTCTTCGGAATTCAAATAAGAATCAAAAGTCAAGTAAGTTTTCTTAATTAAAATTTATCAGTATTTTTAATTGTTCATGGTTGTTCATGTGCATGTTTTATTTTTCATTCTGGATTTATTTTCTAATTCTGCTGAGTAGGTTTTCAAACATTATCTTAACCACATTTACTCTATAAGCTGTGGTGAAAAGATTAATTAGTGGTGCTTACATGTCTTGGATGTCCCTTGTTTTCTTTTGGCCTACATCAGTTTTTTTTTTTCCTGTAAGTGCCCAGTCTCTAAGTTTTTGTACTTGGTATGTTTTAAGTCCATTATCTGAGTTCTGTGTCTTATTTGTTTTTGAAGTTATGGATAGAGGTGGTGTCCATGGCATAAAGTGCATTCTACTTGCTGCATTATGTCTGCAAATATGGACATGATACAGTGCACCCCCATTCATATGGTAGGTGTGAGTTAATACATATGATTAAGAAGAGTAATGGGCCCGGGACTCATATTAGAGGACAATACTTGCTGCATCCATCTAGTCTAATGTCTTCTTGTTCTGACCCTCTGTTTCTTGTCTGTTAAGTACTCCTTTTTTTTCTCACCATTTCAGTGCTCTACATTGAATCTGGTTAATGATTCAGATGAGAATCTGAAGTGCCTAAGTGCCTCCTTTTTTGTACAGGGTATTAATGTTTTTTTTATTCAGTTAACTGTAAGGAGTCTTGTCTAAGGGAGCAAATGAGGATCCTGGCCTCAGAAATAAGATATTGAGCATGTTGTAGATGACATTCCTTTCTTAGCTGATCCGTCAGTTGAACTTGTTCCCTCCCATTTGTCTCTAATTATCATGTACAGCCTTCCAGGTGTTTCTCTTTCGTTTAGAGGCTGTGACAACACCAGGCCACTTGAGCCCCTTACTGTACCGATGTCTGAAATTTCAGCAGTAACCGAGTAGACGGCAGGTGTTGCATGTCACCTGGTAGCAATGTCTAGGGCTCAGAGTGAAGTGTGATCTGTGGGTAGGGTTGTTTATAGGACCAATGCTGCTGCTTGGTGTCTGGTGGTAGCAGTGGCCAGGGGGTTAATTAGTAGTTTGTATATGCAGAGCTTGACTTGGCATTCTCTGATTTTATTTATTTCTCTTATAGAGTTTTGTCAAGATTAAATGAATGTAACTGCTGATATTCATTCATAGTTGGGCTGGGATTTTTCCCAGTGTCTACCTTCCTACTTACATGGTTGTGAAGGAAAGATTTTTGTTCCCTAAAGAGAAGCGAAGGTTGTTCTGACTATGGGTGGAGGTAGTAAGGCTCTGTGAGAGTAAGCAAGACTTGCCTTGCCTAATTGAGCTACCAAGTAACCTCCGCTGAAAGGAGCATTTAATCTACACTCGACACTTCATTTGTTAATATCTTTAATCATCTTTACCTTGATTATTCACATATTTTTCACAGAACTGATGTTTCCCATCCCATGAAATTGGAGACAGGTAATAATAATGTTTGTACTGTACTTGATATTTAAAAATCAACCATATTTTTCTAATGATTTTCATAAACACTAACCCAGACATGGTCAAAGAAAGTTGTACGTATTTCAACAATCTCTAGATGATTTATATATTTAGAATGTCATAATATATTTAAAAAGAATTCCTGACATTTTCCATGCATTGATATAGGAAATATTTTGTTGTAGGTGGCCAATGACAAGCGACTTAACCCTATGTACTGACAAGGCCTTACGTGGTGTATGTTCTCTTCTGCCTTTTATTAGTTTGTAACACTCCTCATATAAGCAGAAGCCAAACAGCATCTTTTGTATTTAAGACTTCAATTTTTATCTTTCTCTATGTCTAGCATTTTTTTAATGCATCTTATTCACAATAACTTAAATATTGACAACTGTTACAGCTATACGTACTGTCATTTATTGTATTAAAGCATAGTATTTTTATTGTTAAATTACAGTTTCATGCTAATTTGTATGATTATTCTATCAGGCAAAGTACCAACAGCTGTGTGGGAAGATGTTCCGCATGGATCCATGAATTCCTATCCTCTCCGTCCAGACGAAAACTTAGATTCATCTTTAGATAGTGTTAGAAGTAAAGATGAAAGACTTCATGATCATGAAGATTTAGTTAGTGAAGTACCCAAGAGCTCTTCTAGGCAGGGCCTTGGGAAAAAGCACCAGTCACAAGTCCAACAATCAATAAAGCAAGATAAGACACAAGTACAAAATTCAGTTCTCCAAACTCATATACAAGAATCACACTCAAATCAGCCTATTACCTCACCAGTGCCATACAAGAGTAAGAATGATTACTTTCCTGGCCACAGCTCAAGCTCGGAACACTCGCCAGAACAATGCTCAAGTCAGCAAAATGATGCATGTATTACAGAAATAAACCAGACACACGTGCAAGAAACTCATTTTGATGAACATGATTCTCAGTCGGTTTCAGAAAAGACTGGTTATACCCCTACTGAAGAGCCTGGTAAGGCTGTAAACATAGTACCAGGTGAAGAAAGGCATTCAAGGCCTGTGATGAAGAGAATACATGGTGGACGAATTGAAGATAATGGCGGTGAGTTACAAATTTAATTTTACAATTTTATATTTATTGGTCTCATTAATAACTTTTATTTCTAAATATTCATTCCTATTGATAATGATCAATATACCAGATCGTTCCTTTGGGAAAAGTGAGAAAGATATTTTTGTAATTCAGCCATTCATATCCTGTCCTTCTTTTCATGCCCAGACCATTGTAAAGTTTATATTTCTTTTAACACCTAAAGTGTGAAAAAAAAATTCATATAATTTTCATGTTAGCTGTATGCAAAAAAAAGGAAAAGGCAAAAAGCACTAGTGTCCGTGTCTTTGTGTGTCACGTACATCGTAAGATTTATGGGTAAAGGGGCTATTTGATCTGTGTACAGTGGTTACTAGATATTACTCTCACATTAAGTAATAGGAGGAGCTGTGATGATCATGTTGGAGAGTTTGTGTGTTTGCCATTTCACTTGGATTTACACACTGTGTGGTATAACTCAGTTTATTTACACATAGTTGACAAGAACCATGAGTATTGTATATAGAGCTACAATGTAAGATGTACACCTATTTTGCATGTAAATCTGTTCGTGATAGCTCCAAAGAAGTGCAACCTACTCTTTTTGCTGTTTTTCTCTGATAATGTTCTGAAAAAGATTTAAGCACTGGCGGGAAACACCTAAATGTGATTTGACAATGATCTCTTTGTTTGTAGTACAAAATAACCTCATTGATAGTAAGGAATTAAATATGATAGCATAATTTGTTTTTCATGGATTAGATTAACTCTTAGTACATCCATGTATATGGATTATAACCACATTTACATCATTTGGACACAAACTGGGTGATAGTAAGTAATATCATTATTTGACAAATTTGTTAACCTGGTGATAAGCCCATGATGATAACTGTACTTTAAGGGTTAAAATGTGTGTTCATTTTCAATTTCTAACATCACTGCATGGGAGGGGGGAAGACGGGTTGAAATGGGGGGAGGGAAGAAGGGTTGAAATGGGCGGAAGGGCTGTTTGAGGAGATGGGGACCAAGATAAAGAAAGAGGTGGGGAGGGGTTGGGATGTTGGGGAAGAAAAATTGAGAGGAGAAGAGAGGGAAGATAGGGAAACAGATGAAAGAGGAGGTAGATTGGGAGAGGGGGGGGGGGAGGAAGTGGGGAGAGAGACCCAGGTACAGCTGGGTTACCCATGCTAGTATTTTTATATACACTTGTAGTTTATCTTTCATTACTGGTTAATCATATTGACAGCAGTCTTGTTTTATTTTGTGTTCACTGTCTATTATCAATAATAATTTCAGTTACAGAATATATTAGCTGGTGGCCAGGAGATGAACCTATGAGAGAGAGGGGTATGAAAGGGGAAGAGGAGAAACATGAGAGGGAACCCACTAAAGAATCTAGGAGCAAGAGAGACTTGTCTGCACCATCGTCCTCTACTGCACAACCCCCAAAAAGGCAACACAAATTAATAAACAGTGAAGGTAACTATTACTGGATTTTTTTTTGTTTTGTTTTCTACCTCCATGAAATTTAGAGGATTTTTTTCACGATTCAGCAGCACGATTCTTATGTCATTAGAGCCTGAAGCACATGAATTTGAGTGTTACAACCTAGTAAAATAATAGTGAAAGTAAAGTGAATAAGAGCTAAAAGAGGTTGGACAGGTGGGGAAAACTGTGGATACTTTATTTATTTTTTTATATATTATATATTCAAGAATTCTTACATTCTTGTACAGCCACTAGTGTGCGTTGTGTTTCGGGCAAGTCCTTAATCCTATGTTCCCCGGAATGCGACCCCGCCAAATCGTTTAACAACCAGGTAACCATTTTATTGTTAGGTAAACAGAGGCTACAGTTAAGGATTGATGCCCAGTAAATCCTCCCTGGCCAGTATGATTATAAGCCAAGAGGGAGTGTAACTGTCTCTTGTTGATGGTTGTCATTTAAAATGTGCACTTAACTCATTGTAGCAGGGAGTAGTCAGTGTGATGCAGAGATTGATGTCTACAGGTAAAAGAAAAGTTTGTAAATTTAAAAAGCACTTTGTGTATCTGATAAGGGTATAATGTAAATACAGGATTTATGGGTAAATAGAGAGTAAGGTCTTATTCCAGTGAGATGCATAGTATTTTTAATTTCTTTCATTATTGCCCTGTTTTCCACTTTCTCACTTTGGTGTAACATTTGACCAGAAAAGACAGAATAGAAAAGGAAGGTTAAACTTATTTAAAATAACATCCATCTTTTTATCATACCTTTCACTATAAAACAGTATCATCAACAGCCAGCATCACTGCACTCTAGTAAATCATTCACAGTAGTATTCCACCATTATAAGAATACTGTAAAGTGCCATTTGTCAGTTGTCGGGTAGAAATTTATCAATAATTCATTCAAGCTTGAAATAAACTGTTTCCACCTAGTCTTGTTTCTCATACTTGGCTTACATTATTCACAACCATTTCCTGCTTCTTCATAAATTTACCTTGTTTACTCACTTTCTTGGCACTGAATTTAAATATATCAGAATTTATATCTTTATTTTAGAGGTAGAGTTGGAAAAACCTGCTAAAACTCCTCCACGTGTAAGAAAATATGAACAAGCTGAAGTTAGGAAATACATGGAGGCAAAACGTTCAGAGCGATTTAAAAGCCGCAAGGAAGAAAAGCAACAACAGGAGCTAGAAAAGATGAAGAGAGAAGAAAGACTCAAGGTAGGCTTACAATTTTTATTATTTAAGATAATTATAACATTGCATAAAGTTTTCATGCTTGCTTGAAAAAATTAGAATTACAAATTAGCTGCCATTTAAGGTTTGAAAGTTAGCCTATGGGGCTCTTCAGCTATAATAATACTGTACTTGAGTTAAGGACTTAATAGAAGTGGCAGTCAGTTGATTTAACACCTACCCTGTGACTACATTTTCAGATGGTTACTATAAAATGAAAAGCATTACAATTAATGTATTTGAGGTATTTTACATCTGACTGTCCCATAAGATCTGATGTCCTCTGGACAATGAGTGTGAATGACTTTGTTGACATTCTTGGCATTAGGTCCTCAAAGAAATTTTCAATCAGACTCTGTAGGGTTACAAAAGATGCTATGGGCTCACTAGTATTATGCGCAATCTAGTCTGTATTGACTGTCAAAGATTGACAGTCATTACAGACTTGTTAACTTTCATGTAAACTCAAAGCCATATACAAGTTCATCCTAAGTGTAAGTGTAAATAATATAGATATGTAAGTATCCACTAGGAAAATGAAACAAAAATTCTGAATGTTTTTGTTTCAACACAAAAACATTCAGATTTTTTTTTTTTTTTTCATTTTCCTAGTCCAGGGGTACCTCAGTGTACGAATTTAATCCATTCCTGGAGATGGTTCGTAACCTGAAAATTTGTAAACCGAAGTGAATTTCCCCATAAGAAATAATGAAAAATGAATTAATCCGTTCCAGACTCTCCCAAAAATTATATTCAAAGTATATTTTATACCTAATTCACCCAAATCTTCACTACAAAATTGTGTACAAGTTATTACTTACCTTTACTGGTGACTCCTGTTGGTGTATGGAAGATGGTGAGGAGGGGGGGGAGGAGGAGAGGTGTTATTGTTTGGAAGGGGTCCCCCTTCCATTATAACATCAGGCAGTGATGACTTCTCTGGGGTACACACACTGGCACATTTTCCCTGCATACCACTAGGACCTGCTTCTGGCTCACTGCTTGATTTTCTCACAAGAAATCGTTCCATTGAATATTTTTTTTCCCTTCTTTGTAACACTTGTCTGTAGTGAGGCATCACATTGTCATTAATAAGATCAATGCAACGGCCTGCTACAGCTTTATCTGGGTGATTCTTTTCAGCCAAACTTTGCAGTTCTTCCCATACTGCACACATTTTCTTAATTAATGATAAAGGGACATCATCTACTGCCTCCTCCTCCTCTGAAGATTTGTTGTACTGCCTAGCTAGTTCAACAACACGTGTACTATTTTCATGTTTACGAATGATCTCTTGTTTTTCCTCTATGGTCATTCTCTCATGTGTTTCCTTGCCTTGAACCTTACCACTGGCTTCCTTGGGACCCATGGCAAGATATATAATAACAGATTTTATGTTCAAATAACCAAAAATCCGAAAAAAACTAAATCCTTGCAGAGAATTCAGGTGGGATAGTCACTAGGCGGGAGGCACTGGGAAACTGAGGCATGATCGCCGTGCCACCATACGCTAGGTCGGCCATATGCGTATCAACAAACTCGTATCCCGAGGTAAAGTTTGTAACCCGATTCAAATTTTCCAAAGAAAATTGAAAAGTTCATAAAGAGGGGCATTCGTAAACCGAGGTACCACTGTAGATACTTAGGCATAACTGAATCACATGTGTTTTGTGACTATTCTTGTATCATAGATATAGATATACTGTATAGTTTAGTTGATGTTATAACAGAGACCGGCTGTGTAAATGTCATAATTCCTTTTTGAGAAACATGAAAGTTTATGTATAGACATACGTACTTTTGCCATTTCCACACATCATCTTGTTATTATTACTTCATTATTTTAGGAGCTTGCAGTCAAGACAAAGCAGTTGGCACCATGCAGGAAAATTGAAAATCTCGCAACAACAGCTGCTGGAGACAACAATAGTGGCCAGGTATTGTTTTCTAATTACAGTATAGACTTTGAAAGCAACATTGATTAGTTTGTTTTGCTGTTTCATTCAATTCTGTGAGAAAAGTTAGGAATGTGTTAAAATATAAATAAATATTGAATATTGTTTGACCACTTGTATGGCATGTAAAATGAATTGCACAATTATGACTAAAATGTAGTCAGAGCAGCCAAAATTTAAACAAATAATAAGCAATTGTTGTAAAACAGTGCAAGGTCTCCCAAGTTTGGCAAATCACCAGTGTCCTGCCATTTGTGCCTACATAAAATCTTTTATCGTTGGATTAATTGAAACCACATCAATTTCATGAACTTGTCAAATATACTCCAGTAGCATGTAGAAACATGGAAAAATATCTTCAGATATTTGAATAAGAATTAGACACCTCATTTTCTCATGACTGTAATCATGATTCTTAGAGACTAATATTTTAATAATTTTTTCATAAAAAGTTGTAATTATAATTTTTGTATTGTCTAGCTTTACTTTTAAAGAATGCAATAAAATAATTATCACAGCCGGAGGAAAAATGATGGGCTGGATAACATTTGATGACAAACCAGTGCTGATGATTGTACTTTAAGGAACTATTGCTACATATTAAATGCTCTGTTCTAAAGTTGGAGAAGTTGAAGATCTGGAGAACGTGCAAAGAACTTTTATTGCCTGAATATATTAAATATAATGCATCAATTGTTAGGGCAGTTTGAAATCCATCAAATTGGGCTCTTTGGAATGCAGGTGAGCGTTGCATTATAATCTCCATCTTAAAAATATTTGAGGGACTGGTTCCAAATCTGCTCTGATATACTTCCTTGGAGATACCAAGAGGCATGGCAGAATGTATAAAATAAGTAGTCTTAACACTTTCGCGCTTTCGATTAGAGATAACTCGTCACTGGTTTTTCTTACGATTCCGCATAACTGCCTACTTTTCTCGTCAATCGAAAAAATATTTCTATAAATTCCATTTTTTAACCGAAATGGATGGGGATACTTTTGTTTTGTAGAGAATTTATTTGCGAATTTTTTGGTACCAGAATGAATATTATATCACATAAACTTCTATGAGTAAAAAAAAAAATACACAAAGTATGTTTGGGGGTGTGGTGAGCGTGTGGCAGTGGGTTCCCTTTAGCCGTTGATATATCCAACACGTGGGAAATATTTGTATGTTTTATGTATATGTCTGTGTAGGGAATTTTACTGCGATCACTGTCATACAAATTATAAAATGTTTCAACAAGTATAAACATGACAAACATCAAACGAACGAAAACAATGCGTTCGTTTCTGCCGCGAACGCATACTGAGCGACGTGGTTCTATATTTGGCGCTTCTCTTACACATGCTTTGTACAAATGTTATACAGTTCATCTTATAGAAAATTTTATTGCGAACACATTGGTATAAAAAAGAAATACGTACATAGAAAAGTAGGGTCAGGAAACGTATAAATGTATAAACTTTCCAAGCATGATTGTGTTTTCGCCAGTGCGCTCGCGGCTAACTACTCTCCACTTCACACACTCTTGCGGGTGGGGAATTACCTATATTAAACATTCATATGCATATGTCCGTGTAGAGAATTTTATTGCGATTCCAATGATACCAAAATTAGCGATGTAGGACAACTGTAGGCTTCGCAACCATTAAGAGAGTGGAAACATTTTGTTGCTGTTTGGCGCTCTCGGCGAGTGATCTGCATAGTTTTTTATTTGGTGTTGATACTCCTTATGCTTGGGCGGCATTTTATAGGTATGCTCTTATAGACAATTTCATTGCGAACACAGTGATACCAAATTTAAATACGTGCGCCTTCAATTATTGTCAGGACAGTCAAAAGAGTGTACACTTTTTCGGTCTTACCGCGTAGGTGCGCGAAGTGCCGAAAGCATCTGGGGTATTTTTTTTTTTTTGAGCGCCGAGAGCGCGAAAGTGTTAATACTCAAAATGCAGTTACCAAAATTGTTACCCGTGTGAATTTTGTTTTCTATTTAATGAATCATTTATATGAAAGAAATAAAGAAAAACAAATCTTCTGGTTTTGCTAGCTGTACTGGAATCTGGCCAGCTGGATTTCAGATCCAAAAAGTGTCACTTGACACCACATGAAAGTTGATGCCAGTGGTGTAGGTGGAGGAAAGAAGGGAGGGGACTCGTATGTTCATCTTTGATATGTGGCCATAGGGGAAGCTGTCCCCAAAAAGTCATAAAAAAAGGGAAATGACCATCAAAGATTACCGATACACCATGCTATCATGTCCAGTAATATCAAATTTTAACTATTAAAAGCATCCAAGGGAATAATCCACTGATCACTGAGGTGGCCAATACTGGTGACGAACCAGCTAGTACATTGTGGACATGTGATTGGCCAGATAATTGGCATTTACTGGTGCTTGGGTGGCCAGGCACTTGCCCTAGGCACAGGCACAGCATTCGGGCAGTAGTATATTACACTCGACAGACTAGATTGAGCTGCAATTTTATGGATAAACATGTTTTGCTATTTACTCTAGGTTTGTCCATAATTTTTGTTTTTGAACACAAAAATCTTGTACAAGTGGTCAAATCCAGGTGGCTTTACCCTAATGTAGGTTCTGTTTTAGTAATGAAGTGTGATTTCATTTAATCCTATATTAGTAGATTGGCAATAAGGCATTGATGCCTTTTTAGGCCTATTGTACATCCTATTAGACTAACCTAATTGTTAGGTTTTTACAACATGAAAACTGTAATTTAGGTTATGGGGCTTTTATTGTACTGTAATTCTTTATCCACGTTAAATGTTCTTGTATTTTTTTCAGATTCAGTCCAATATAAAAGATCCTGTCAATTGGGGTTGCTCTGATAGCTCTGAACATGAGATTAGTCCAGAGATACAGTTGACTTCAATGGGTGTGCAGTTTGATTACCAGGCAGCCACTGTTATTTCTCAAAAAACTGAAGATGCTCGCCAAGTAAGTGAAGTAAACCCAGAATTGTGTAAAGAGGACTCTAGAAGTAAATCTACTCGCAAGTCACCTGAGAAGGGCAGTGAAGTGAGAGGAGATTCTCCAAGGAAAAGAAAAGGAAAAGACACTAAAAAAAAACATAAAAGAAAGCCTATCAGCGACAGTGACAGTATCAGTGACATAGTGAGTCGTACTGTAGAAGAGTGTGAGAAACAAGTTAAATCTTCCAGGGTATCTTTAGAAAGTCTTTCTTCACTATCTGCATCTGTCAGCTCCTCCGATTGCGAGTCAAAAGATAGCAAATCGTCGGTCATATCTAGTATTGACTTGACACCTAAGCAGCGAGTCATTTCACTGGACCGGATGGCTCAAAGACTTACTAGCAGAATTACAGAAGAGGAGAATAATCTTAGGCATTGCCTATTAAATGAAAGAGGAAAACCAGTTATTAATGCAGAGTCATCAGTAATGTCAAAAATTCCTGAGAGAAGGGGTGAGCCTTCAAGACCTGCAGCAGGACCTGGTACGATAAAAGATCAGATCAGCAGAGCGAGTGCTTTAAAAGTACCTTTGTCATATTCTGAAATTGAAGCTCTGTCTGTAGAAGAACTTATTGCCAAAATGACTGCAATGCTCCCAAATACATCAGGAACTCAAGGAGAATCGTATGCAAATGCTACGAACCAAGGTAATCCTCAAAACCAGAAGAACCAAGAGGGATTAATAAATAAAATTAATATTCCTGAAGAAAATAAGAAAGGAAGATTACCCCAAAATCAAAATCAGGTTTCAAGAGAGAAACCCCAGCTGATATTAAAAGAAATTCCCAAACTAGTTCCTCCAGATACTCCAGTTTTGCAGTTGTCCGGTGGTGGCACTATTATAATTGGAACTGATATACCAATTAGTTATCCAAAAGCAGAGAACTTATCACCTCTTCCTGGATATAATACTCAACAAATAAATAGTTATGTTAAAGGTAAAATTAGAAAAGAGAATCGAGGATATACAAATAAAATGCCAGTGCAGAAGAAACAGCATGTTTATGCTCCCTCCCCTTTTCACTTTCAGAAACATAACACACAAAGCTATTCCAATATTCCAGGGGTCACAGATTCGATTGCTTTTGTGCATAAAAAGAAAATGGAAAAAGCAGCCTTAGTTATCCAAGCTGCTTATAGGGGACATCGTGTTAGACGGATCACAAATTCACTACTTAAAAAACAGGATCATATATCACTGAACAAAAGGGACAAAGTTCAGCATGCAAAACAAGTGCAAGGCAATACAGTGAGTAATACTGGATTTACACATGTAAATTTTCTTAAGCATGATTATATTAGTAGACCACTTAATGATGTTGACTTGGATGATACTTCATCAAATGAAGAAATAAATGCAAATGTTGATTGGCAGAAAATTAGAGCAGAGCTTGAAAGCAGAACCTTCAAGCCAAAAAGGGGTTGTCAGTATACCTTCCAAAGGCCAGATTTGCCCGAGTGGGTCAAGCCATATTTTGTCCTGAGTGAGACTGGGGACATTGAAGGCTTCATTGGGAGTAGGGGGAAGGAGCTTGGAATTCAACATTGGATTACTGCAAATGAGAAGAACAGAGATGCTCCACATGGTGTCCATATAGAGAAACAGAGTGCAGTGAGCAGCAACAGTGATAAAAAGAACCTGTCTATGAGAAAATCTCACCGTGATGTTACTCTAACTGAGGGGCTATTATCTGAGCTGGATGATTCTCATGTTAGTGTTCATGAAAAGGAGACCCAGACAGGCTACATCAATGAGAGAACTCGGTTGAAGAGCATAAATGAAGCAGAAGGCGCAAATACTCCTAAACAATGTTTTATAAGTGAAGGTGAACAGGAGTTTGTTGATTTGCGAAAAACCTTCGCTGGAAATAAATTATTGGTAATGCAAACACCAGATAATATGGGCACTAAAGTAAACATAGGAATGAGGGATAGCAATTTATCCTTAAGGAAAAATCACAAAACTGAGACAGAGTATGCATCACCTAGTTGGTCATCACAGGAAGATGGTACAGGATCTGAGACATTAGAAGAAGGACCATTGCAGGAAATGTTGGGGGAGAGTTCCAGTGAAATTTCAGGAAATCACACTGTTGAAGTTAATAGTTCAAATTTAGCATCCTCTGAAGATGGGCTTAAAATTGAATCATCAGGCAAGTTACAATCCTCAAATACGAGTGATTCTGTAGATATTGAAGAAGTTTCAGCACCACATCAGTTACTTGGGCCAGGCCTGCACTTTGCACCAGCAAGTCTTAGACTTCGGGTAAATGCAGAACTTATGTACCAAGACACACTAGGAGAAGCTCTGAATCAGTTAAATAATGTAGAACAATTGAATATTATAGCTAATAGTCGACAAGAGGCTCTGGCTTTGTCTCGGTGTTTAACTCTCCAACAGGAAGAGTCAAAATCTCAACAGAAAAATCAAGAAGATAAGAAAAAAGAAGAGATTAAAAGAAAGGAAAAAACCAGAAAAGAAGAGAAAAGATGGAAAGAAGAACAAGAAGAAATAATGAAAGAAGAATTTAGGAAACAGAAGGAAGCATTACAGAATGTGGAGAGAATGGAAAGGGAAGCCAGAGATCGTTTTGCTCAGTTAGAGAAAGACGTGCGTGCAAGGGCAGAGCAAGTCTTTTCTAATGCTGCTCAAAGAGCTCCACTGGCAAGTAACAGTCAACCAGATGTTATTGCAGCAGCCGCAGTTGCTGCCGTTGGTGCAACAATATCGCAGTGGGAATTGCTTAAACCAGTGCAAAGATCTGGTAATGCTGGTTTAGAATTTCAAAATTCAGTGATTCTAAATAATGGGTCCTCTGCACCTTCATTTTCAGGTTTCCAAGAATATTCTACATCCTTCACAGGGACATCGAACAACCAGTCTCAATCAAAAGGCTCTCAAGACCAGAAGTCTGCGTTTAGTGAGGCAGGTTCGTTAAATAATAAGAAAAAATTATCCTCTTTAGTTCATCCAGCTGCTAAGATCTCTGTTGAAGATCATTGTAAATCAGAAGCAGAGTCTAGTAATGACTCTTTGTCTGAATGTATTGTATCAGAAAATTTGAGTAATTCCTCAACAAAGCATAAAAGTACAGTAAGTTCTCATACATCAGTCAAGGAAGCTCTTTCTTGTACTAAGTCTTTTTCCAATAAATCTGAATCGGATGTCACGAGTGATTACACTGAGGCAGGTGATAGGGTGTCTGTGACATCTGTGCCAGAGGAAGTCAGCAGCCGATCATCAAGAAGTAGAACGGTGTCACATGGTAAAAGTACTAACATGTTAAGATCTGGCACGGGTAAGAATATCCCAGAATCTGTTTCAGTGAAAGAAGATATCTTAGCATCAAAAAGTGCCTCTTTAGTAGTGAGTGATGGTGCTGTAGTTTCAGCTTATGCTAATGCCTCAGCTGACACTATTAACAGTGAAGCAATATCGGCATCAGAAGTAGGAGAGATTGTCCAAACACATAACTCATCTGTCCCATCAATTAGTTTAAAGCAAGTTTCTTCAGCTCAGGGTAGCTCTGTTCTGGAAGACGTAAGTGAATCTCAACCAAAAGAAATTTTAAGTTCTGAAAAAAGTAGCACGCGTGCTTTATCTACAAGTGCAAAAACATCATCCAAGCCACATAAATCGTTCAAAGGCAATGATGATGATGGAGTGTCTGATGCATACTCAGAATCATTTGAAATGGAATCTGCAAGTGATGGCTCAAGCACATCGGTGGCTTCCCAGTTACGAGGACGGAATCAGCGAGACAAGGGAGACCTCTTGCTTGTGCCATCTAGTAATATCTTAAATCAGCTAGGTTACAGAGCTGGTCCTCAGGCTGGAAGTGGAGCGGTAGGATCAATTACAGATGGTGGGGGTGAAAGTGCTCTGGGCAATACACTGAATCTGGTGGAGTCTTTACAGAAAGAGGAAGAGGTTCGCCATAAGCATCAGAAGGCTCTTCTAAAGTTGCAGGTAAGATGAATTACTTTGGGGGTTTAAATGTACTGTATTGTACAGGTGGATAGCAAGCATTTGAGGGTAAAATGATTAAATTCAAAATTGGTTTTAGTTTTCAGACTTGCGCATCATTCATACATGGTACATTAGAGTGTTGGTTGGCAAATCAGTAACTGTAATAATGTCAAACAAAATTTAGTTTTGCCACCTCAGGTTTCTGCATATTATAATTTTTCAGCTAGTTGTAAGAGTTTCTCTTTGTATTTATGTGAAAGAAAATAATTGTTGTTATGTGTTGATAACTTTATTATTAGTACTGACTTAATTATTTTTCTTATTTTTTGGATGTTACTTTAACCCCTTGTGGTCTGACAATTGCATGTTTATTATTTTTTAAGCCTGCCAGAGTTTTGCAAATTAAAAAAAAAAAAGTGTTTATAGAATTGTAAGAACATACAGTTCTGAATAGGGAGAAAAGAGGTATGGTAATTAAAAAAAAAATCTATAATTCCCCCCAAAATATCAATATTTTCTGGCTAATGTTTGTACATTTCAAATTCTTACATAAACAGGGTTGTAGTTCTTGATAACAGCATGTTTTCATTCAATTTCCCTTAAGTCATTAAAAAAAAGATAAAAATTTTAAGAATGCAATACAAGATTTACAAAATTGCATTATAGTACTAATGTAGTATTTGAGTTGTCTGTTAGCAATCTGGCTATGTAAACCATTTTCAGCTGGCTGGTTTCTCTTTGAGGATCTTTAAATGATTGGCTGCTTAAGAATAGTTCTCAGGAATAGTTGCATATTCAGTAACCATTTTGGGAAGAAAGTGCCCAAATGACTGATACATGTTGTAATTAAAATTCAGAACAGCTATAATACTCCATGACTAATTTTTTTTTTTTTTTTTTTTTTTTTTTTTTTTTAACTGGCTATTGAAAGTTGAATACTGTCAGGATGTGAGGGAGATAAAATGTGTCAAAATGTTGTGAGCTTGTACCGTACAATGCAGTGATGAGCGGTAGGAGTGACAATATATTGGTACAATTTATGGAATATATGGTAAAAGTTGGAGATCGATAATTTTATGTTTAGGGATTGTACAACTGACCAGTATACTGTACTTGCCAGCTGAATATATGGAGCCAGCATACAGTGTACAGTCAGTGACAATGGCAAGTAACATGTAAATGCAAATATGGACCAGTATAAGCAAATAAATTCTAAAAAGCGTGAAGTATTCAAAGTTAAAGCTCTTGATATAGTCTAAATCTTTTATTTCTTGAGAGGCATTTAATTGTGATTTTTTCTTACACAGGAACAATCACTGATTGAAGAGGCAAAATGGAAGCTAGCAGCATTACAGTCAGAGGGTGGTATAAGCATGCGCAAACGACAGCGGGCAGTTCTGCTGCAATTGCGTGAACAGAGGACACATTTGAGACGCCTGATTGAGACACAAAACATTGCAGCACAACAAAGACGACTAATGTTGCTCCAGCACCATCATTTGCTTGCAACCACAACTAGTTTGTCATCAGCTGGGGGCAGAGGTCTTTTAGCTATTTCTAGAGGTCACTCGCCTGGTCCAGGCTCTCCACGATTGACCCCAAGGTTGTTGGAAGTAGGTGCGTCTTCATCAAGTGATGCCCAAGAGGATATATCATTTAATCTCTTACTAAAGGGGAGAGAGAATGGTTCAAGCAGTCCATCAGAGGGAGGAGGCTGGGAGAAGCGAAGGTCTCATTCTGAAGAGAGAAAAAGAATTGCCTCTATCAGAATGCAAGAAAAGAGACGTGCAGCTGAAGTAGAAGTCTTGCAGCAGCAATTGCTGCATGAAGAGAGGGAGATTTTGAGACTAAAAAATAAGTCTCCCTATGAAAGCCATGAAAAGGATTCTAATAAATCAAAGAGAAAGGGAGATTTCATTACCATCAGATCACGAGACAAACGAGATAAAAGTCCTACAGCAATTTCACCTTTATCGGTCCTTGTACAAAGTAGAAGAGCATCGACAGAAACGTCTGACCCAGAAGAGTGCATTGATGCCTCAACTAAAGATAGTCAAAGTTCAATACCCGAAGGTGGGAACGAATCCATATCTCACAGTGATATAACATCATCTATATCGGAGCATGAACACTCAACTTGTAGAAGCCACCAAATTATTACCTCAGTACCTATAGAGATTACCGATTCAAAAAAATCATCAATTGAAGAAATAGCAAGTGAAAGACAATTAAACACTGTTCAGAGTTCTATAGCAGGATCTTCGTCAAGTAATGGCAAAGGAAAAGGTTCAGTGAAATTACTAAAGGCCCATGCAGACAAAGACTCTAAAATTACTGACAACAGTATCTCTATAAAAACTGTTCCTTCAGATGAAACTATTTCAACATTAGATAAAGAAAGTAGCATTAAAACAATAACAGGTGAGCAAGCCTCAAAATCTTGTTCTCATCAATTGGATTCAAGTGAGAAATTTTCACACACTCCAGTTTTGAAATCTTGTTCTGCCAGGTCAGAGATACTAACACGGGTTAGATCTGATTCAATTGTTTCAGAGGAACTCGTTGGAGATTTAAAATCTCGAACTTCTGGCTCCTCGAGATCTGGCAGTGAGCATGCATCTGGGACTGCAGCAAGATCTAGCAGTGCAAAATCATGCGAGACAAGATCATCTACTCAAAAGAGTTCTTCAAATAGTGCTTTACCGCTCCCTCTTAGGGTTCCCTTGTCACCACGGTCTCCCCATAGACAGCATAGAAGATATTCTAGTGAATCTGATGACTCCTTTACTCTATCACAAACAGAAACTGCTTCAGATATTTCTGATGGGGAGGGTAAGCTAATAGCTCTTAGAGAGCAGCTAGCAGCAAGACGAGCTGAGGCAGACAAACTTAAAAAAGAAAAACGAAGATTACGACGGGAACGTCTGGCATCCCAAGAACATGCTCTCAGACAGCAAATCTCTACCTATGATGCTTATATTCAGCAAGCTAGAATGGAGCTTGAGAAGGAGTCAAAGGAATTTCAGCAGGCATCTTCAGTAAGACCTGTTATTAAAAAGCCACAAGTTGCCGAAACTAAAAAATCAAAACTTTCGGAATCGATTCTGTCAAATCTAGATAAATTGGATGTTTCTGACGTCTCCCTGGTCTCTGAGGAGTTTAAGTCTGATCATTCATGTTCCTCTAAATCTGGAGAGATTAAATCTAATGAGTCTCTTTTACCCAAATCACATGAGATTGAATTAGTGCTGGAATCGCAACTGCATCAACCTGTAAGTATATTAAATAATGAGTCGAAGAGTGTTTCTTCAGTTAAAATCAATGAATTAAAGTGTGAAGAAGAACTCCCATCTGTAGCAGAGTCCTCTAAAGAAAGTAGCAGTGCACCACAAGATGAGGAGGCACCTTCAAAGACACCTGAGGAATCCTCTATCTCAGAAGAGTATAGCTTTGAAGATGAGACCATTTCGGAGCATTCACTTGAAGTCTCCTCAAAAAAGACATTTTCTCGGGATTCTAGTCTTGATACAGATCACACCGCATCACAAGCTTCAAGTACTGAGACAATTGTTCATAGCCCAAAGAAAGTTGATTTGTCGCAGAAAGATGGGGATGAAACTTCCTCGGCAGAAATAGGACCGTCACTGCCATTGAGTGATATAACTGAAGATAAGGAAGGTGTACCAAATGATGTTAAATTAAATGAAGTCAAGGAGACCAGGGACAATAACTTGGCAGTGACTCATACAGAGGGTGAAAAAAAGTTAGACATCTTTATTCCTACACCAGATACAAATTCTCGAGAAGTAGATGAGTCTACAGAACAAAGCAAAGATACAAGTGTAGAAGAAAGCATTGGGGAAGAAATTGCAGAGGATATAATTGAAGAAGTTACAAGTGAAAAAAATAGTGAAAAGTTGGTAGGAATAAGCAGCTCCTCCCATCATTCCTCAGATCAGAGTAAACACAATAAAGATGATTCCAGTCAGTCCTTGTCCATTTCAGGAAATAAGGAAACTTCTGCAGGATCTGAGGATTCTCCTACTGCTAATGATAAGATGCCATATTTTCTGCAGGAGCCCAACTTTACTGAGCACTTAGAAAAGGAAGAAAACAACAGGCTTCAGCTGTTAGATAAACAGCGACTTGTAGATGATATCTCCAATAACATATTTTCATCCATGATGAAGGACACTGCTCTACTTTTTACAGAGATAATAAAAGGCAGGAACAGCAGTGACCAACAATCCCAGTCTGTTGATGATTTCATTCCTTTGTCAACTCCCCAGTCAGTTTTAAATCAAATTTATGTAGGTGATGAACAAGTCGATGCTAGTGAAACTAAAAAATTGCACCAAGAAGTCGAGGAGTCACGCACATCACACAAAGGTCCAGAATCATTGAAAGAGGATGATTACCAAGAGATTTCAGAAGAGCTTCATGATACTTCTAAATCCAGCAGGAGCGAGAGCAGCAACACACACAGCTCTACCGTGCAGTGTGTGAATGAGCCAATTGCTGATGATGGATTATCTTCATGTTTGCCTTCCCCTGGCTCTCCTCAACCAATGGAACTCAAGTTGACCCCTCAGTTGACCTTTGATTCTAGTCCAAACACACACTCGCCTACTTCTCCTGCTCCAAGTAAGTTACAATTATCAGCAGTAGAGATTTTGATTATGATTGTTATTTGAATTATTATTTATATTTTCAAGCATTATAATTTATATTATTTATATTGCTTTGTATGTCAAATATTTGTCTTATGTTGCACCTATTAACCAAAACTTCTCATTTATGCCTAATTGGCATGGACAGTTTTTCTTGAGAGCAGTAGTACATTTATATTGTTATAGCTTTAGGGACATGTATTAAATATCTTGTACTCACTCTTTCAGCATCACCTCTGAGAGAGTCAAAGAACACTGAGATGGAGCCCATCTCAGAGACAGCTTCTCCACCTGATGCTGCTAGAATCGATGATGCCACTATCCCAGCTGCTGCTGGAATGGATGATGCCACCACCATTCTGGCTGCTGCTGGAATGGATGATGCCACCATCCCAGATGCTGTCACTTCTTCTGGTGCTGCTGCTGTTCCTTCGCAAGTAACAAAGGAAGATAGTGAGGACCAGCCTGTGTCCCCAAGTCACGATGTCGCTAAGGCTGATGCCTATAGTCTTGACATGGTGAGCAAGTATTTTTATTACAATGTTGTTGTTTATAAACAATATTGTTTATTTGGTGGCTGAACCTGTAGCTCTCATGGTTTATACATGATTTTATTGCTTGTTTTGTATTGCATTCCAATAATGTACTTGGCACATGCATATGCACCAATGCATAAATGAACTTTGTTGTGTATATCCAATCATGCTTTTTAGAATTTCTGTAATATTTTCAACACTTTGCAGACATTTGGTGTCATATGACTATCAAATTATTAAATATTTGTGAGCTGGTTAATGTCATGTGTTGTCAGAGCTTTTCCAGCTTCAATTTAAGTACAAAATTTAGGTCATATTATAGGCTGAACTCCATTGCATATGTATCATCATTGCCATACTATTAGAAACTATTTCCTGTCATCTTCTACCATTATTTTCCTGGTGGTACAATTGTGGTTCCCCTTCCTGAGACTCAATTTGAATGAATAAGTTTCCTTTGTATGGTCTCTTGACCCCAAGGTCTTTCCATATTGATCCATTGCTGTCCATTCCAACATTTCTGACATGGTTATTCCAGTGTTTAAAGCTGAATGAGTAGTACCAGACTTTTCACTTTCCCTTGTAAGGGTTTCGGGTCTTAATCTGTGTACTTGTCTTCATTGAAGCTTCTTGACTGATAACATTCGGCCCCATATTTTCACAATGGGCAGTCCTTGTTCAATCGGCCCGGTTAAGACACTGGTTTCAAATGCAAAGGGCTTTGGGTGTTGCCTTATGCAATTAATCTTTGAAACCATAAATTATTTACATTTCCAGTTGGGTGAAACTTTGGAAAATATTCTTTATTCAATATCTAGTGTTAATTTATCAAGCAGTGACCAATCTTCAGGCCCATTCAATGATTACGAAGGGCTGTGGTTCTAGCTGCCTAGTTCTTTATCGGAGAATGGGGACCAGACTAATTTTGATTATCACTTGGAAGCCTTAGTGGAGGCAACTTGTATATTCAGATGAATTAGATACTTCACTGATACTTTCCCTCTACAGTACCATGTTGGCATTCTGTCGTGTCTAGTAATGTGAAATGATTGTGTGATCAATTCTCAAAAGATTCGAAGACTAGGACTGGTATCAGAATGTCTTGAGTTAGGATTTCAGTTTAACCATGTAGATAAATAAGGTTTCTTTGCCATCTTTGAGAGATGAGTTTGCCTGAGGTTTTGATCTCTCCTCATGGTACTTATTTTGAGGCTGTTGGAGAATTAGCCAAGATTTGTTAGCCTAACCCATGGATAGATAAGTATTGTGGCACTGGACTGTGGGGAAGTTGATCCTTAAAACCAATGCACGGTAACATTCCAGTGTTCATTTAGGAATGTGGTAGTAAATGTGGAATTGGTACCTAAAAAAAAAAAATCTACATTCATTTGATAGTATGACACTGTATTGGAATTTGATCCATATGTCTTTGGAAATGATGGAATAGCTTGCTTTGAAACTTTTTGCTCAATATATATATTTTTATTTATTTATTTATTTTTTAATATTTACATTTGTATTTTTGTCAGATCTGTTACAATATATATATTTTTAAAATCTGCAATTAAGTCTGCAAAGGGTTACATTAACTCAAATATTTGATGTACTGTACTCTTGTAGTATGCATTTATGACGTCTCTGTAAGAGGTTGGTACTATTGTATTAGAAATTATAGTTAAATGTGGTCATCGCAGACTTCATGTTGTGGTAATCAAGTTGAATGTAGTTTTGTGCTTGAAGTACTGTATACAGTAACGTAGTATTCATACATGAAATGCCATGCCCTTAAGTGTGAATGCTCTGCTTTTGTAAGCTAATTTGGAGAATGTTATAATGTTATGCTTCTTTCATTAATGCTCCAAAGGACATGGAGGGAGACAATTTTGCTATTGATCCGGTGAGATTTTTTTTTTTTTTTTCTAGCATTTCATGGTTATTGAGAAATATTTTTGCATTTTTAGTATATATACTGTAGTTCTGTACATACACTAGTTTGATTTTTGCTATTTCTTCTAAAATCCTAAATATCAAATTGTTTTTCTTAGTTTGACATCTAATATAAAATGTATTTATGTTAACAGAAGAATAACTTAGTAAAAAATAAATATAAAATTTCATAGATTTGAAAGACGTTTCTTAAGATCATATTATAAACTTCAAGAGGAGGAAGTGAGGTTCAGAGGAGTCTGCCATAGAAAAGTTTACTAGAAGTAGGTTTTATGTATCAGACTTAATTTAATCAAGCTGCTGCTTGTGATAAGAATTAATATAATTACTTTTTCACAGATGGCTTTAACAAACAAGTTGCTGAACCTTTCCTCGGCTGACCTGGATGCTAAACTGGACCAGCTGGGAGCCGACGACACAGAGTTCACTGTAGAGGGCATTGAAGGCGATTGGTTTGACGACGACTTCTGGACATCTACAGACAACAGGAAGAAGCAGCAGCAGTTGAAGGCTGAGGAAGAGAGAATTGCTGCAGAGGTTAATGTTTTTTTTTTTACATTATGTAATTGATAATTTGGTTGAGAGGCAGTAGGAGAGTTCACATTAGCTATGCCCCTGGAAGCACTATCCTAAAGGAAGTAAAAAGGGTACCTGAATCTCCTGTTAATTGATCTTTTTCTTTATGCTAGTGCTGTATCACTTGGTGGCTTGTTACTTTTTCTTATTCTCCATCCACATTGTTAAAGATTTGAAGGTGACTGAAATATCTGGGGAAGATTCCTTATGTGACAATCCCTTTAAGTACAGTGGTACCTTCGTTTTCAAATTTAGTATGTTCCCAGAGATGAGTCGTAAACCGAAAATTCGCAGACCGAAATGAATTTTCCCATAAGAAATAATGTACAGTGGTACCTTCATTTACGATCATAATACATTCCCAGAGACGTGTCGTCAACCAAAACGAAGTTTTCCCATAAGAAATAATATAAATTGAATTAATCTCTTCCACACCTCCAAAATATTCACTTAAAAATACATTTTATACCGAATAACTCATTTTATACTAGCTACAATACAGTATGTATATTTTACCTTGAATGAGGACTCTTGTTGGCATATGGAAGGTGGTGAGGAGGAGAAGAGGTATTAGTGTTTGGAAGGAAAGTCCCCTTCCATTATAACATCAGGCAGTGATGACTTTTTTGGGGTACTCTCTCTCCTACGTTTCGTCTGCATACCACTAGGACCTGCTAGTGGCTCGTTGCTTTTTTTTTTTTCTCGCTAAAAACCTGTCTAATAACACTTATTTTTCCCTACGTTTTAACACTTGTCTGTAGTGAGACATCACATTGTCATTAAAAATGTCAATGCAATGGCCTGCTACAGCTTTATCTGGGTGAGTCTTTTCAGCAAAACTTTGCAGTTCTTCCCATACTTCACACATTTCTTTATTAATGAGGAAGGGACATCTTCTACTGCCTTTACTCACAATATTTTCTTAGGTTGAACCTTACCACTGACTTTCTTGGGACCCATGACATGATATATAATAATTACTTTTATGTTCAAAAACAAAAAAAGCTGAAAAACAATGAAATTCTTTACAAAGAATTAAAGCGCGATCGTCACTAGGTGGGAGACACTGGTAACCTGAAGCGCGCCTCGACTGTGCCTGGAACCATGCGCTTGGTCAACCCATATATGTATCAACAACCTTGTTGCCAAGCGAAGTAAAGGTCGCCAACCGAGTCAAATTTTACGAAGAAATTGAGATCGTAACCCAAAAAAGTTGTAAAGAGGGACGGTCGTCAACCGAGGTTCCACTATATGGATAGATAGATAAATAGATAAAACCTTGAAATGTAATTTTTTAAAGGATTTACACTATTGCCAGATAGTTTTTTTCTAAGTACAGCTCCATGTCGGCTTTGCATATAGATTAATATTGTATTTATTCAAAGCTTTTGGAGGAGAACCAAAATTGGGTACTATTGTATATAACTACAGTAGTCGAAAAAATGAGTTTAGTAAATTGGGTATCTTACAACTCTCATATTTATCGTCTCCACAGATTGCCCGATTAGAGGAACTACAGCAGCTTCAAGAGCAGTACCCGGGATTGGTGATACGTGAAGTACCTAATAAGCCGCCGCCTCCATATACACCACCACTGTCATCGTCATCGCCATCATCGTCGTCGTCATCATCATCATCATCATCTTCGTCGTCAGTTTCCTCCTCACCAGCTAGACCTCCTGCTTATAGTAGTCCACCAAGTGACCGTGTTGCTCCCAGCTTACAGCCACTTAGTCCTGAAAATACCACTGGGTATTGTTTTAGTATTCTGTATTTTCTTCTTTAGTCTGTGTTTTACTTGATGGTCTGCAACTAATTATTATGTTTCAGATGTGTATTTTCCTCCTCTTGTACTGCACTCTGCTAGATTGTATCTTTACTGTTGTCTTTTTCTGCTTCCATTGACCCCTTGCATTGTGAAGCCTTGTGACCACTTCTGGAGGCTTAAATCACACTGTTTACATTATGTTTACAGCATTGGATGGAGTAATGAGCTTAATTGGGTTTTTTAGCATTGATAATGACAATTGACACATCGCAACACTAATCAAACTCTATACAGCATCTCTTGTCATTCTCAATGATTAGAATTGCCAACACACACATTATTCACATTTGAAATCATTGACATAATTTTACCAGTGTTGTTTGATCCCTAGGATAACATCAGTGCAAGGGGTCTATACTTTGGCTGTCAATCCTTTACACATTTGTTTAGGCAACTTGCATTATTTTTGTTTGATTCCCTTTGCATATCTTTTATAGTGCATGCTTCTGGCATGTGCGTCACCTGTGTGATGAAACCTACTTGCACAACTCATTAATGTTTTTGCATGGCTGATAAATAACATTTGATGAGGACAAGAACTTGTGATACCCAGTTTATAAATAAACGGTACACTATTTGGTTACGTATGGTTGTGAACTCGTAGATGGACAACTTGTGTTTGGCATTCATTATTTACTAGTGATTAGCAGTCCTCTGCATTAGACGTGATTTGCACAGTTTTTATCTTTTTAGTCATTTTATTTCTTAATTTTACGTGGTAAAGTAGCATTTGTATGGTCCAAGAGTTCTCCTCTGAATTTTATATAATTAAGTTTTAAGTGTTGGTAAAAACTTGAATCAAATATTTAAACTTTTGAAATAATATTGTGAATATTATTATTCTCAGTGTATATGCTGGTTGACCTCAATAATCCTACAAGCAGGAATGTAAAGTCACTTGTGTAACATGTGGCTTTGCCTGAGAAATATTTGTCAAATTTTGGCCAGTATTTTCCATATTATAAAATTATGCATTTGCAGCCTCTATTGCTTGGAAGGCTCATTGCTAATTTCAGTAGATTTCTGTTATGCTGCTCCAGATCTGAAACTACATGATTTGACAGTGTCAGGATCTACTTTTCTTATATTTGTGATAATTTTACCTGGTTTAATGTTTAATGGTTTACCTGGTTTAATTTTACCTGGTTTAATGTTTAATGGTTTACCTGGTTTAATTTTACCTGGTTTAATGCTCCTCTTGCTCCATGCAAGAGGAGCACATGAACTGAACAGGATTAGATGCAAAATGTATATGGTGCGTTGGTAGATTTGACATGAGAGGAGTGGGTGATTATACATATTTATAAATGTGATAGAAAGGAGAAGAGGATGACCAGTAAGGTAATGGGTATATGTTAGCAAGGCCTGTAATAGCATGGAGGAAGGTGCAGAAATGTGTTACTGCAGCAGGCCTACATGGGGAGGGGCGAACAGTTTACCATTCTAATGTATAATGGCTAGTGGTGTTCTCAATGCAAAAAGAGTAAATAGATTTGCTATTTGAAGTAAGTGACCACCCCCCCCCCTTTCCTTCTATTTTGCTCTTTATGTGCAGTATGTAAAATGGTAAGGGATTTAAATTTTATGAGTGTCATCTGGGCTTAATGCCTTATGATAATTACTGCACTTTCAACTTGATGACCTGGCTTTAAAAACTACATTGTAGCAAATGTAGAAATATATAGATCTAAGATACAATATCTGTCTGTCCAATAGTGGAAGCCAAATGGTTGGGGGCTAGCCTTGCCCAACTTTGCAGAGTGAATGGTCTTGGAAACAGGACAAACATAGGCTGGTTGGGGTCGATCCTATTGGTAATAGTTATTAAGAGAGCGGAATCAGACCAAATAATGACCCTCCCCCCCCCCCCCCTTAGTCTAATAATGATAATAATAATAATAATTAATTTAGGAAAAGTACATACATAAATGCAGAGTTACAGTACAAACATTGTTTGATTTATAGAAAGAGGTAGTACATACAATACCTAAAGCCACTAGTACGCATAGCGTTTCTGGCAATTGGTTAGCCATGTCCCTAGATTTCTATATTTTTGAGAGAGAGGGGGGGGGTGAAATACAGAGAAATACAGACACAGACACACAGACTGAGACAAAGAAGGGGAAAGGGGGGAGGGTATGTTTTAAAGAGAGGGAAAGAGAGATGGGGGAGATAGGTGGAGAAGGTAAAAATTTGGGAGAGAGAGAGAGAGAGAGGGGGATCGGGAGAAAGATGGAGAAGAGGGGATAAGGAATGAAATGAGATGGGGGGGGGGGGGGGGGGGAAGAGTGGTAGAGAGATCAGGGTGCAGTTGGTACCTCTTATAGTGTATGTATAAGTAATATCCATTAAGTATAGGAAGAAAGTTACATTTATAAATATATTTTCGTAGGATGAGTGGAATTAAGAAGCTAACTTGTGTAGATGTGTAGACATTTACTTGCAGTTTTGACTGTACTGTACATTTAAATGTAAATATCAAATTATAATTGCAGTGTTGTACATCGTTTGAGTAAAGCAGATCAACGGAATCGTGCAACAGAGGTCTTCCACTCTGTACCATATAAACAAGAAGAGGTGATACCTATTATCAGCGACTTTCTTGAATGTCTCTATGTCACATGGGAAAGTGGCTTTGATCCTGGTGATGCAGAGGTGCCTCGAGCAGTTATGTCTTCATTATCTGACAGGTAAAGAGAGCTATATGTTGTGAGATTTGGGATGCTTTTAGGCTGCATCGTTTCACTTATTTTAAATTTGTGACACTCCATAATGGACTATGTACTCTTGGAAAACAGAAAGATAAGTTACATATGTCTGATGATATGATAGTGCTATATAGGATAAGATTTGATGGTAAATTGATGATGGGGGCAAATTTACAGACAATGCAAAAATTGGTCGGGAAGTAAATTCAGAGGCAAGACTCGATACTACTTGAAAACAATCTAGATGGGTTTTTAAAATGGACAAAGGATTGCTAGGTGCAGTTTAAAAGCTGAAAATTTAGGGTTCCAAAATAAGCTAATACTAATAGTTATTAGTATTATTAACTATTATCAACTAGATATTGTTGAAATTTCTCAAGTTAAATGTGAAAATCATTTGGGAGTCATGATAAGGAAGGATCATAAACCAAAGACTCAAAGCAGAAATGAATAGGATAAAGTTAATAGGATACTTTACTAGACTTTATTTCTAGGAGGAGCATTATCCATAAAACACTAAAGTTGTTCTTCAGCTTTATCTTTTCCTTGTTACCCCCATTTCGATTATCCAGTTCCGTTTTAGTTGCTGTACTAGAGAATGAACATATTGTATCTTCGCTTGATCTGGGCTCTAACTTTGGCTGATGTACTTTTGCATGCTTTCTGAAGTAAACCTGATCTGCAATTTTGTTTTAGAGTGAAAGTTTCATATCTTGTGTAGCTATCATTCACAATTCCTTTACAGTTTAGAGATGTCTAGATAAGCATCATAGTATAGATAGATGTAGGGGGTGGGTCATTATGTTTTTATTATCCAATTATTCAGTTTAATTGGATAATAATTCCAATTATTATCCAATTTATGGGGGTGAAGAGGCATTAGCCCAGAGAATATAAAATAATATATGAAAAGGCTTAAAGTATTAAGACTGACAGCCATTCTTTAATCACATCTTCCACATTCAAATAGCATTATGGAGAACCAGCACCACCACATTCTTGGCAAATCATTCACAGCAGTACTTCTCTGCTTCACATAACTTTGTTTATATAAAAACTCAAGCTAAGCACTGTAAAGTCTTGTTAAACATTAGCTCTTTAATAACTACTTGCATCTAGCCTCATTTACTACCAAATGTAAAAATTTCTTCACTCTGTCACCAATTTCTTTGATATTTATCGTGCCTGCTCACATTCTGGACATTCCTCTGTTATCTACACAATTACTCGAATACTCTCCACTCACATTTCTATCAATATTGCTATTTTGGAACAGGTCAGAGATGGTTACTTATTGCAGTTATAAAGGTTGATTACTGCTTGTCCCCAGTTACCAAGGTTTATTATTCCTGCCAAGTTAAAGACATATTTATTATTTGCCTAGCTGTGAGTAATGAGTTGACAGGTTTCACTGATGAAATTCTCCAAATAGGCTACTTGTTTCTGCAGTTTTATTCATTCTGTACAGTATTTCCAAAATATTACATAAGTCCAGTACTTTTAGTTTTGTTTGGAGTTAATTACTTTGCTTAACAAGTATTGTTCATGTAAAATAATTTTCATATATCATTGTTCGTTTTGATTACAGTCAAGATGAAGACAGTCTTGAAGATGAAGCCAGTGGCAGAATTTTCCGCCAATTGTTGTTTTCATTGGTCCGTGAGCTACTTTCTAAAGCCTATCAAGTTGAGCATGCCCCAGTGCCTCCACCATGGCTGAAGCAAGCCTTGCCCCCTACCCGGGTGCTGTTTGTAGTACGCACCAAGTCAAGGGAAGTCATGTACTCGCATGTTCAGGAGCAAATTAAAGTTTTGTTTGGATGGAAGCGATCCCCGGAGAAGGAAACACTGCTGGTTCGTTGGGCTCGGAAACATAGAGACCTTGTAGACCAGGTAAAGTATTTTATCACTGATGTGTTGAAATTATGTAAATTCAGATACAGTATAGATGCAGTCAAGACAGATCGTTTATGTATCAGACTATTGTATATCATCTCATGGGACTTAATCACAAGTGTAAACCTACCTACTTATGTTTAATGGAAGCTGGATGGGCAAATTTATAAGTTATCAACCATAAGCTTAGCTTATGTTAAAAGAGCATAAGGCACATTCCTATATTAATCATTCATCTTTAATTTATAGTGCCCATTTTAAAATCAAAATATGCATCAAGTATTGACTTCTTCCCTAAAGCTTAGTAATCTCAGTGCTTCATTCCTTACCTTTATATTATCCACTTACCAAGGCATAATCCCTTACCTTGATTATCCCCTTACCTTGATTATCCCCTTACCTTGATATAACAAGAGGGGCTTGAGAATGCTATTTGTAGCTAGCTGGCTCTGTTGTTAGCTGGTGCCTTGGTGCATCTGGTAGGGTCTTCTGTGTTATATGTAACCATGCTGGCCTTCTGCCAGCATGGTTACACTTTGAGTATCTGAGCCACGGAACATCAGGGTAGAGGTTTGAAAACAGTTTCTCTGGGTATGAAGCACCCTGTCTTATATTAGCTTGGTCTTGTTATCATGTAGGTGGAATCTGGGATCTCTGAGGGTTAAACCAACATAATGCCATGACATGGATGGTTCTTTTGCTCTTCTGATGATGATAATGTGCATTTAACGAATCTAAACACAGTGAATGCAAAGACACTCATTTTACAGATTTAAAATGCCACATGTGCAACCATATAAGCATCAAGAAAATGACAAAAGCAATACAAATAATATCCAAACGACACATCAAAAAATGAAGAAACGACGACCTTTCTTCATTTTCTGATGTGTGGTTTAGATATCATATGGTTGAATGTCTGCAAAGCAATACAAACTTTAAAAACTCTTGAAGAATTTGACCCCAATACATGAATATAATATTACGGTGTCCAAGTCTGCAATGTACTCTACAGTCTAATAAGTAATGATAATGTCTTATCACAGACATAATAACATTGGATAAAAAACCAACACTTACGTATTTTATGTAATGATTTGAACTATGTCAATTCTTTCACACACTCATGAGTGCATTATCAAGGCCTGAGTATGTGGCACGGGCAAGACTTGGATCTCGACAATTAATACTAAATTAGGTATTAGTTGTTGAGATGCAAGTCTCGTTAAAACCATATACAGGACAGTACTCAGATCTTGATAGCGCACTTAGGAGAGGGGCAAAAGATATATGGTTGTTATCTATCTTGAGGTTATCTTGAGATGATTTCGAGGCTTAGTGTCCCCGTGGCCCGGGCCTCGACCAGGCCTCCTTTTTGTTACACACCCCCAGGAAGCAGCCCGTAGCAGCTGTCTAAGTCCCAGGTACCTATTTACTGCTAGGTGAACAGATGCATCAGGGTGAAAGAAACTCTGCCCATTTGTTTCCGCCTCCACCGAGATCGAACCTTGGAACCTCAGGACTACTCATCCGAAGCGCTGTCTACTCAGCTGTCAGGCCTCCCTAATAGGGGAGGTCAAGTTCAAATCTTTACATAAATACATTAGTGTCCTATAGTACTGTATATCAAATAGTCAAATTTTTTATCCTATAGTATAGTCAAATATTATATAATAAAAACAGAATATTGCAAACTTGGCCAAACGAGATCATGGCATCAGCATCACATATAGTAGAGGAAAATAAACCACAAAATGGCATTGGAACAGTTCCAGTATTGCAAGAAACTGATCAAAGATGAGAAAATACAGTACTAAATTTTAGAGATGAGGTTGGAATAAATAATCAGTGCCATACAATAAAGAGTATTAAAATACAATATATTAAACCATCCAATTAAAAACAAGAATTCACCAAGACTTGCACAAATTACTTTTGCCTTTAAAGGCTTTAAGTGAAAAGTGCTCTTCATAAACTCTTGATCACTTAAGGGGGCGTCTGGTTATTATAATGAAAGTTGTTCAATGTCAACCAATATTATTTTTCTAGTTGTATATGAAAAGTGCTTAAATTGTCCCAAGTTTCAGTACTGCAGCGTAAATAGAAAGGGAGTTTTATTTTATTTTATTTTTTTTGAACGTTTTTTACACATTTTCAAGTCCACACTTCAGAACACACGTTTCAGATAAAATTATTCTGTAACACTTTTCTGACACATTAGCATATAATAAAGGATTTGGGGATTTAGAATTTCCAAAACATCTTTAGTTTTCCTAATACAAATGTTCAAAGTTCCCCAAAAATTTTTTGCAAATATGGCATGTTTATTGCTATTATAAAATCAATAAATGAACTTTGAGAAAAATGAAAGCCCCCCAATGTAGAGACATGCCCTCTACATATACTGTGTAAGTTTCATGTAAATTGAATAAAAAAAGAATGAGTTTTGTAAACGTTTGTGTCAATTGAAAAAAAAACAGATATGAATAAAGTCTAAGGTTCTAAAATCTGTGGCTGGGTTTGACATCAACCAATTTTCTTCAAAATTGGCATCCTTACAGATAGGCTTACGTACAGTCAGGTGTGTAAGTTTGATGCAAATCGCCCCCAAAAAAAATGAAAAAAAAAAATATTTAAAAAAAAAAAAGAAAAAAAAAATCCTTTTTTTTTTTTTTCCTTAAAATTTTTTTCCAATTAAACTAATAATAATATTTGTTTAATATATGCTATTGTGATAGCAAAGAGTTGTAGTTATGATTTCAGTTGACACTTTTGATTGATAATCGATTTTGACCATTTTTGCATTATTTTCACAACTACTTCAATATTTTTTTTCTCCCTTCCTATTTATGCTACAATGCTGAAACTTGGACCAGATGAAACACTTTTCATATAGAACTTGTCAAAAAAGTTTGATTGAACTCGAATGAGTTTTCATTTTTGCATTTTTGGACCCAGATGCCAACCAGACGCCCCCTTAAGGGAACCAGGTCAACTTTATTCTAGAATGATTTTCTAAAATATCTCAAATAATATTGTAAAGCCTACCGATTTGTGTATGAAGATTTGTTCAAAATTTGATGCTAGCCCTAAAAAATTGTTTTCTGAATTTCCTCGCAGAAAATGCAGACATATTTAGTCATACTGCATACTACTGAGCTACACACGATTATTGCAATATTTCCTTGCTACTAAATGGTAAAAAAGAAATATGTAATGTTGATAAATTTCTTAAAAAAAAAAGCACAAGATATAGCTAATAGTCTAGGCTTTAAAATGTCAATATTAAAAAAAAAAATTAACAAAGTATTGAAAACTTTGACTCCATTTTCATGGGTCCTTTAAAGAGTGGTGTGAGGGATGACTTCCTAGAGGGAAAAAATATAAGTGAAGTACAGAAAATAAGATTGAAAAGCCTCTAAATGAGTACTGGTACCACATTAATAGAGATTGACATCAATGAATACTGGTAACACATTAATACAAAGCTTGAAGCTGATCCTTAACCCATATGGTAATAATGTATGCGTGTGTTTGCAGGTGCTGGTGAAAGAGCTTCAGGCAGAGGAATCTAGCTGGACGCAGTATGATGAGGATGAAGCTGCTGTCAAGACTCAAGTTGCCTGTGAAATTTTTGATAGTCTTATTGAAGAAACTGTTACCCTAGTCACGAGCATATTGGCTAGAAAAATGACATGTGCAGCACACTAGGAAGAGGAAGATTTGCCATGTATTTTATGAGTGTGAGTTAAAACTAATTTCACAAAAGTTGATTTTCTTGTCAAAAAGCTTGTTTTGCCAATTTGTTAATTCTAGTAATTTTAAAATATGATTTTTTGGCATAATATATTAATCATACTCATGCATTTGTAAAATAATGTGAAATGTATATATTTTTCTTTATGTGCTGTTGTACTTAGCCTGGTAAAAAGTAAGCAGTTGCAATGAAGAATATATTTTTGTAAATAATTGCCAATTTTTAAATTATTTTCTTAGGGACTACAAACTTTCCAGCCATTTGACGTCTGTGATATTTCAGGTGTGTCAAGTATTGTGTGATAATATACGTTAAGGACTCACTGTGCTAAGTTAACTTTTGTATTATGTAAGATTGTTTATACGAAGAAATGACTCGGGATTTTTTTCTCGGCAATTCTTGTAGAATCATGAAATTTTGTTTATTTGGTTTCATGTTTTGTCATGAGCCTCTGTTATCAGGATTATTTATTTATTTACTTTGTTTGTAGATTACATGAAACGTTTTAGATAAATAAACTTAACTATTCCATTTGGATGATTCCTAAGGCACGATCACTGGAGATTCCCTTGGACAAGATAGTGACAGTACAGACTGGGTGAATTTCTGCAGCAGCATAACAGGGATGTATCAAACATCTCTGTTGGGCTTTGCTGGAGTGAGCTTTTCTCCTAGTTCATCCTTGAGTGATCCTAGAAAGTATACTCAAATATTCAGTCTTTCCCATCCTTGCTTTGGATTACAAGGACTGCTAACAGCAGCTTGTCTACATGGCTGCTACTCCTAACTACCATAAGATACCACCACCAATGGCAATGATAAATTTTTAAGCAGAGTCCCTCCTCATTCTCCCCCACTAGTGTTTGTGACTGGCTCTGGACTGGATGTGGACACGTGCCTTGATTTTACTGGGTAGTTGGCTTCTGCTGTATATTTTCCAAGACATGTTATTTAGATATTTTTTTGTGTACTGGAGACTTCTCCTTGGGGGTCACTTGATTATCTTTGTATATAGACGAATTGTTTCTCACTCAGGTCTGGCCTTGGCAGCGTTCTTTGTGGTTGTATTTATTATTCAGCCACAAGCTACCCTTGTTTCATTTCTGGTAATTTTGCTATCTGATGCCATTTGCCATGATGAATGTGTGTGTGAATGGGCAAACTATTAATGGAGGATGCTGGCAGGCACGATGCCTTATGTAGTATTTTGATTCCCAGTGACCACTCTAGTATTTAGTCTTACAGTTGAGTTTGAGGTCAGTGCTGTATTGCTCCAGGCTGTTTGTAACTTTTGATATAGTTTGAATCTTGGCTGGCCTTCTTGTTCATGGTTGTCAATTGTCAGGCTTGTGTGCCTGATGATTCGTATGCATCAGGCTTCGGTTGGCCCACACTCAAAATTGATCTGAAACCACTGGTGCAATGGCAGACAGTTCTTAGCTTCTAGAAAGGGATCATAGGATCTCTTAATTTTAGAAACTAATTTTGTCCTGGTTTGAGAACTCGAGTCGAATCCTTTTGTAGGAAGAGTTCTGTTCAAACCTCGCTTTCAAACACTTTGGCTGGCAAGCAATAATTTTCCATACATCCTCCACTTGCTGTGTATAAGTCTCACTATTTTCTTAATGAACTTCTGAGTGTAATACCTTGGTAAGTAGGTTTTTGATTAAAGTTGGAAAGCTCTTTTTCCGAGTATAGTACACTGATGTTCCCATTTCTTTCCCTTAAGAGTCCCCAATTTCCTTGTGCATAGAGCTCTTTTTCATTATTCATTTTGTGGTGGTGCTCAAGGTCGGTGTTTGGGTGCTGACATGAATGCTGCCATCTGGTGTGAGTTGGTGGTAGCAGTCAGGTTGAGAATGTTTTGTTTTCTACCTACTTGGCAGGCTTTTTGATGCCAAATAGGAGAGGGAAAGGATTTGAGTGAGCATTTTATGGTCACTGGACTTGAGGTTTTCTCTGGTTCCTCCCTAGCGACAGAATAACCTTGTGGTACATATGAAAAGATCCATGTTAGACTGGTGCAGATTGTCACACTGTCCTAATTGTCATGATTCTGTCCAATGTGACCTACAGTGTTCTTGCCTTGGGGAGCATCCAGTCATCTTGCTCAGAAGTCGACTTTTCATTTTCACTCAGTGCCTGATTTTCTGCATAATTTGAACTGTTCATACAAGAAACAATGATATTTTGTTTACAGCAAAATATGGTGTTTACTATATAGTATTTTAATAATGCTATATAGAAAAGCATTGCATAATTGTTTTATATTTTTAATCAACCTTAAAATTTTAATGTACATATATTATTTAAAAATTTTTATTGAATAAAAGACTTGATCCTGTAATGCATTTTCCTTAATATTCTTTAAAAAAATTAATATTTGGCATAGTTTTATACAGTTCTTCAAGAAATGTTTTACAGCATTGAGAACTGGAAGTCAACTGCATTTCCATCAGGCTTTTGGGAACCTGATGATTTGTTTGCAGGCTTTAGCTTTTGTAGTAGAAATATAGGCATTTGCTCCTTCTGGCAATCCTTGGAGAGGCACGCTGAACCATTTACAACTTAGCTGATTTACATTGGCCCGGTGCTTGGTCTACTGCTAAAATCCTGCCAATTCACCCATCATTGATCTGGAAGTGATGCTTCCATTTAAATGTAGTGGCAAGGCATTCTCAGCCTCTACAAATTTTATTGTATGGTTTAGCATTTAAGTGAGGTTTGTATTTATAAACATGTAAAAATGGGAATAGAAGTTATATATACAGCCCACACTAAAGTACTGTACTAGAATATTGTATACAGTACTGACATCGAAATTGCACTTCGTGAAGCATAAATGGAAAAAAGTACGGTGGTTTGTAACAATGCTAGGGCTTGAATAAAAGAGAACTAAGCTGAGGGGGCAGGTTAAGGTAACTTGGTTTACTAACAGCTTTTTAAAGAAGGATTAAAGAGTACATGGCGACTATATATAAAGTACTGAAGGAAATAGGTAAGGTGGACAAGGAGAGTCTAAATTAACAATTAGCATTCTTATGATGCTAAAGCATGCCATCTGTGCTGTGCTTCGACAGTAAACGCTCTGTTGACACTGAAATGCATCATATATCTATTTCTAAAAATGATTCTTCTGTAGGAGTCGTTGCTGACTCCCTGAAACAATCTTATTGAGATTGTTCTATCTACCAGTTCACATTAGAAGTGGGAGTTTATTTGGCCTACTGGGCACCAGAACAAGAACCTGACCCTCTCAAAGAGGTGCAGAAAATGACAGTCACCCCCCACTGGGAAAGCATTCAGAAAGTCAGCAAAGCAATACAGACAACCATAAAGTTCATAGAAACCAAAGCCTCAAAGACTGCCAAATAATGAACAAATCCACAAGGGCCGTGATGAGGATTCGAACCTACGTCCGAGAGCATCCCCGACGCTGCCTTAATCGACTGAGCTACGACGTGGTCAAAAGGAGTTGGAACCAAAGTTCTACTGAACTTACTGGATCCTGCAGCCTCTCCGAGGCACAAACCAGGGTTTTACACAACTCCCCCATGCACTCGAGTTATGTCAATGAAGTAAGGACGAAGAGGGAGAACGGCCTATTGACATAGCTCGAATGCATGGGGGGAGTTGTGTAAAACCCTGTTTTGTGCCTTGGAGAGGCTGCAGGATCCAGTAAGTTCAGTAGAACTTCGGTTTCAACTCCTTTTGACCATGTCGTAGCTCAGTCGATTAAGGCAGCGTCTGGAATGCTCTCGGACGCAGGTGTAACACCGTAAAGGTGTTTTGTTTAGTTTTGTATTTAATATATATATAGTATATGAGTCAAGCCAGACAAGGATTTGAGAGGTGCCATTCTGTTGGCCTAAAAGTCACACCTCTACAGTGTTAATGACCACCAAGTGACCAAGGTCAGGTCGTGTGAAATTGACCTTGTTTCCGCAAAGCTCATAATTGCAGGCGGCTAGCCGGTGGGTCCTTCAAACATGCCACAAGTTTAAGGAGTGGCTTGGTAGAGGGCCTGAGGCTATCTACTTGTGGGCGGAGTTAGCTAATTGGTCCCCAAATAAATACTCGGGGAGCTGTAGATTCAGGAGGAAGAGTTAGACAGAGACAGAAGACAGGAGAAAGTACGAAAGTACTTAAGGAAATTCTTGTTTCAATTCTTCATTTGTGGTCTGACAGTCACATTTTTCATCACGTGTTAATTTTCGTAATTTACACACATATACACACACACACACATATTATATATATATATATATATATATATATATATATATATATATATATATATATATATATATATATATATATATATATATATTTATATATATATATATTACACGAGCGGCAAGTTTTCTCTTTCAGCGCCTCAGTGTTGCGATCCAGAGGGGGAATGCCCGCTGCATCCTCGGTTCCTGCCCGGCGTCGGAGGAGTTCGAGGAAATCAACAGCCTCTAGGAAGCGAACTATTTCTTGTGTCCTCTTAATGTTCATTTTTTGTATAAAATCAGATATGTAACTGTATAACATTGCATAATAAAGTGTACACCATAATAAAAAAGGGGGGTGGTAGGAGAAGTGAACACACTTTCGTATTCAGAGTTAAATGGCAAGTTTTTCCATGAATGCTCTTGTGTTCCTTTCTCTGAGGCTATGGGTCCCTATAATTGCACCAGAGGTGGTACCCCCCTAATATAACATTATATATATATATGTCGTACCTAGTAGCCAGAACGCACTTCTCAGCCTACTATGCAAGGCCCGATTTGCCTAGTAAGCAAAGTTTTCATGAATTAATGTTTTTCGACTACCTAACCTACCTAACCTGACCTAACCTAACTTTTTCTGCTACCTAACCTAACCTAACCTATAAAGATAGGTTAGGTTAGGTAGGGTTGGTTAGGTTCGGTCATATATCTACGTTAATTTTAACTCCAATAAAAAAAAATGACCTCATACATAATGAAATGGGTAGCTTTATCATTTCACAAGAAAAAAATTAGAGAAAATATATTGATTCAGGAAAACTTGGCTTATTAGGCAAATCGGGCCTAGCATAGTAGGCTGAGAAGTGCGTTCTGGCAACTAGGTACGACATATATATATATACTGTATAGGGGTACCACCTCTGGTGCAATTGTAGGGACCCATAGCCTCGGAGAAGGGGGAATACAGAGCATGCAGAGAGAAACAATTGCCTTTTAACTGTAAATACGTATGAGTGTTTACTTCTACCACACCTTTTTTTTATTATATTTATGTTGTAAACTTTTTTATACACAGTTGCATAGGTAAGTTACATATCTTACTGGTTACAAAAAGGGGACATTAAGAAGAAATTAAAGAAAATTTGTTTCCTATAGGCTGTAGATTTCTTCGAACTCCTCCGACACCGGGCATATATATATATTTTTTTTTAAATGTACGAATTTGTGTGTGAGTCCAAGCTCAAAACTACGATATATAAATTTTAATGTCATGAATGGAAGACATTGAAGCAGGAAGGAGATGAGGAAGACAGGGATGAAGCAAGGAGATGAGGGAGCCAATAGAGACATGAAGGAGACAGTAGGGAGGCAGGGATGCAGCAAGGAGATGAGGGGGGAATCAGGGAGATGATAGAGGATGGCGGGCATATGACGGAAGGCTAGAAGGATGCAGCAATAAAATGAATCAGAGAGGAGGCAGGGATGCAGTAGGACACAATAGGGAAGGGAGGCACGGAGATGAAGAGGGGACGTCGGGATGCAACAAGGAGATGAGGAAGGAGGCAAGGCGAAGAGGGGAAGAAGACTGGGATGCAGGAAGATGAGGGAGGCAGGGAGATGAGAGAGAGGGGGGAGGGGGAAGGCGGAGATGCTGCAGGCAGACTTAGTTATAGGGTTTGACCGATCACACGTCAAACAGTACTACAAAACAGCAATGTGTTTATTCATGAGTGTAGAACTGGGGGGCCTCGCCCGCGACCGTCCCCGCCCTCTCCTCCACTCTTGGCAACATTTCAAAACTAAGAATCTTGGAGAGGCCTTCCGTAATCCACTTGCCTGCCATATTAGGGCGTCCCTCACTCCTTCAGAACACACCGGCGTGGGTGCCAAGACACGCCCCCTGGGCCAGGCCTCCGCCTCCACCAGCCAATCACAGCCCGTCTGCAACACACGTGCCAGCTGTCCGATGTCAATGCAGGTGCCAACCATACACTTATCGCTTCCCGTTCGACTTTATTACATTGATTTCGGCACTCAAGTAGTTGCTTTTTATGTAAGAAATTGAAAGTGGATCTCGATAACAGCTGTCAAAACATTTTTTTTCCTCTTGTAGAGGAAGCCAGCAGCCGGCCTGACGCGGCTGCCACCTACCGGCAGGTGAGTTACCTCCCTCCTTTTCACCCCGCAGAACTCCTTTCCCCCCTGCAACCTATTCCATCCCACCAACCCATCCCATCCCCCCTCCCCTTCACAGCCTCCACTCGTCAAAATCCTCCTTTATGTAACCAGTCCATCAGGTTACTTTCGCCTACGCCCCCCCCCTTTCCCCGCCAAAAAAATACAGTAGCGAGATTACTCGTCCTATACAGCAAACGACGCCAAAAAATAAAGAATCCAAAATAGAATTTAATGTAAAATATGTTGTTGGATCATGGATGAGGGAGAGATTTCTGCAGATGGCGGCAAGCGCCAGCTGTGGGTCCCAGCACCACCTGCTCTGCTCCGTAATTATTCACCTTTTTCTTCTTGGTCGCCGCCTCGGCCTTGCCCGACATTTTTTGGTTCATGTTAAAGTTTTTGTTTTTAAAAGAACATTGACCGGGTGTTAGATCATTAGTCAACCGACGGATGGGAAAGCGGAGCCCAAGAGCTAACAGCTTGATCCTGCAGGCACAAATATATGAAAATATACACAGGTAAAAGGGGGTGGTTATCTTGAGATGATTTCGGGGCTTAACGTCCCCGCGGCCCGGTCCTCGACCAGGTCTCCTTTTTGGTACACAGCCCCAGGAAGCAGCCCGTAGTAGCTGTCTAGCTCCCAGGTACCTATTTACTGCTAGGTAACAGGGGCAGCAGGGTGAAAGAAACTATGCCCATTTTGTTTCTGCCTCCACCGGGGATCGAACCCGGAACCTCAGGACTACTAATCCGAAGCGCTGTCCACTCAGCTGTTAGGCCCACCCGTGTATAACATCAAACATATCACCAGGAGGTTGCATAATGTTATCGGCGGATAGAGCCTTTGAAAATACATAAAAAAGACTTTAAGGAATCTAAATAAAGTATCATTATGTATATTGTTCATCACATATGTGAGACCGATGCTGGAGTATGCAGCTCCAAAGTTGTAAAAACCAAGATACCGTGCCATAGTTAGGACATACACGATACTTCGTGTATGAAACATTATCAATATAGTGTACAAAGCAGCCTCTTTTTAAAGAGGTAAGATCTCAATGACAGGACACAATGGGTGGGTCCTGGGCTTGACCAACGTACTTTTTAAGACAGTAGTAGTATCTAAGGTTGTTGACCAGACCACACACTAGAAGGTGAAGGGACGACGACGTTTCGGTCCGTCCTGGACCACTCTCGACTTGAGAATGGTCCAGGACGGACCGAAACGTCGTCGTCCCTTCACCTTCTAGTGTGTGGTCTGGTCAACATACTTTAGCCACGTTATTGTGACTCATCGCCTGCAGTATCTAAGGTTATTGTTGTAAACTTATGGACCCTATAGAACGTGCTGATGATTTTTTTACTGCGCGAATATTTAGTATGACAGGTTCAGTGTGAGATCTGAATCACCGGGATCGCTTAAAATCCCTCAAACTGTACTCCTTGGAGCGCATACGATAAAGATACATCATAATGTACTTCAGGAAAATATTAGAAAGCTTGTTTCCAATTACATGAAAATATTTCCTTACGATACCAGGAGGCTTGGTCAAAGACCGAGTCCCGGTGACGTTCCAGCCCTTTCTCTTGATTTGCCACTCCTTAAAAAGTCCAATATTTTAACCAAACCAAAAACGTACGAACTCAACCAACAGGTTACCTAATCTATCGAGTCCGATGTATAGAAAGCGTAGATATTTGCGTGCCGTTAATTTTCTTAATAGGATGCCTTTGTAGCGTTAGTTTCGTTAACGTGAAAAGCGTGACCTATTAGTCGAGAGAACGCGTTGTTGTCTCAAAAAGATGGGGCCAGGCTAACGGACCACCAGGGATAGGACCACAACGAAGCGGGGTAATAATGGTGGCTGTAGACCTGAATTTACCAAAGAATTATTAGTACGAATGTCTAAAATTAAAGCGGAGACTTCGCAAAAGCCTCGAGACGAAGAACAGCTAGAGAAAACCATTCCCGAATTGAAAAGTTATATACGACATGATCCATTGACTCCTGGGTCACATTGGACGACTTGTGGTTAAGCCGCGGGGCTGAGGAGCTTGACTTCGACCTCTGAGAATACTTACAGATACAGAGAGAGCGAGAAGGCGTTCGAGGCTGCCACAGTGTCCACACCCTCCTCCTCTTAAAGTCCTGCCGAGGCTCGTTGGGTAGCTGAGGAGCGTTGTCAGGTCTCTGCCCGTACTGATATTTCTGACATGTCGTTGTCTCCTCCTGTAATGCTGACATGACGTCATGTCTCGACTTTTTATGCTGATATTACGTTTCGTCTTCTTGTCGTTCTGACGTGAAGGTGCGTAATCTTGTAATACTGATATGACATCATGTTTTCTTGTAATGCTGACATGTCGTCATGTATCTTACTTCACTAAGATGGCGCCGATATGTTGGTAGATACTGGCGTCGACATGTTGGTCGACACTTGTGCCCACATGTTGGTCGAATACTGGCGTCGACCTGACAGTCGACACTGGCGTTGACATGTTGGTCGACACTAGCGTCGGATTATCTAATCCCCGCACACCTCATGAATCCCTACACCTACCCGTGTTTAGATTGGATTTTATATGCTCACAGACCCAATTATTTGTTAATAATGACAGAGTCTGACAACACAACAAAATTAATATACTACACTAAACGAGAAAAACAAATATATCAAATTACAAACAAGTTCATCACAGGAAAAACAAAAATAAAAACTCGTCCTAAACCCTTAAAATAAATTCTATATTATTTTGATAACTTTTTTCCCCACAATTATTATTAATAGTGTATTGTTTTAACGTATTTTAATATCGTGTATGTTTTAAAGTAATTATTGTATTCCTATCAATTTTTTTTATTATTTTTATTATTATTGAGAAACTTAGTTTTTACAAGGTCGTAGTACTTGAATGGCGCTGAAGGACAGGCCCAATATATGAAGGAGTGTATTATTAAACCAAATTTTCCAATATAATTTTAGGAAAGGATGTAGGTTACATCCGAAAATTAGATTTTTAATATACATAGATATTGGGTCTCTCCTTCACCTTCATTATTATTATTATTATTATACATTAGTGTACCATGTATGTCAACAAAGTGACATAACAAATGTATGTATAGTACTGTATAAACATTATTATTATTAATAAATTAATAATACATATAATAATAATATTATTATTATTAAAGTTAACAAGCAATTATTAACACAGTAAAAGGGACATCATGCCAGCACTACTTCCATAAATAAATAAATAAAACTACTTGAAAATGAATGACTGCAAAATGCATTAGCCATATTGCTGTAGATGTGTGAAACTTGGCAACTATAGGGAACTATCAGGAGAAAGCGTCAAACCACTGTGACTATATAGCACTGGGAAGAAATCAGGATAAGGATATGGGATGGGACGGAGGGAAGGAATGGTGCCCAACCACTTGACCGGTCGGGGGATTGAACGCCGACCTGCAAGAAGCGAGACCGTCGCTCTACCGTCCAGCCCAAGCTTCGAAACTTCACAACCCAAGGAGATAATTGTTATAAACAGCCTAGCAGTGCTTCGGAGCTCATCAATTTTTTTTAATAAACGAAGCCGTTATGTTGTATAGGTTTCCTAACCGGTTGTCCACAAGTTTTGTTGAATCGTGACCCCTCTTGTCTAGGAGGTCACGTTTCTCTCGGCAGAAATAATGAATCTAGTGTCATAAATTATATTCGCTATTTCGCAAAACTTCAGAAAAATCATACAGACTGTACTGAATACTCCAGTAAAATTTTGCATCAGCAAATGGAATATATTTTTTATAAATTCTCAGGACAATAAAAATATAATCTTAATTTAAAACACACACGGCAGGCTGACAACAAAACACTAAATTGGCCGTCTGATTTCGCTATCATATAGTATGGTAAAATCCAATTTATGAACATGTAGATATAAAACGAAATAATTAAAGGGGAAAGAAGTAATAATTCAGAGATTTTGGAATAATTGTTTTTTGTTTTCCCGTGCACAAAACAACAATGGTGGCAGCAACCAAGACACCAACAATGGTTACCTTGAGGTGCTTCCGGGGCTTAGCGTCCCCGCGGCCCGGTCGTCGACCAGGCCTCCTGGTTGCCGGACTGATCAACCAGGCTGTTGGACGCGGCTGCTCGCAGCCTGACGTCCATTTTTTTAGGTTTGCCAGTCATAATCTCTAGCTGTCAGAAGGCCAATGTTATACACTGCTATTTACAGTGTAAATAACATTGTTACTGCTGGCAGCAGGTGAGGGGCAGCTGTTGTTACTGCTGGTGGCAGGTGAGGGGCAGCTGTTGTTACTGCTGGTGGCAGGTGAGGGGCAGCTGTTGTTACTGCTGGTAGCAGGTGAGGGGCAGCTGTTGTTACTGCTGGTGGCAGGTGAGGGCAGCTGTTGTTACTGCTGGTGGCAGGTGAGGGGCAGCTGTTGTTACTGCTGGTGGCAGGTGAGGGGCAGCTGTTGTTACTGCTGGTGGCAGGTGAGGGGCAGCTGTTGTTACTGCTGGTGGCAGGTGAGGGCAGCTGTTGTTACTGCTGGTGGCAGGTGAGGGGCAGCTGTTGTTACTGCTGGTGGCAGGTGAGGGCAGCTGTTGTTACTGCTGGTGGCAGGTGAGGGGCAGCTGTTGTTACTGCTGGTGGCAGGTGAGGGGCAGCTGTTGTTACTGCTGGTGGCAGGTGAGGGGCAGCTGTTGTTACTGCTGGTGGCAGGTGAGGGGCAGCTGTTGTTACTGCTGGTGGCAGGTGAGGGGCAGCTGTTGTTACTGCTGGTAGCAGGTGAGGGGCAGCTGTTGTTACTGCTGGTGGCAGGTGGGGGCAGCTGTTGTTACTGCTGGCAGCAGGTGAGGGGGCAGCTGTAGTTACTGCTGGTAGCAGGTGAGGGGCAGCTGTTGTTACTGCTGGCAGCAGGTGAGGGCAGCTGTTGTTGGTGCTGTCTGTAGGTGACAGACTACTCTTTTTTTGCGAGTGGTCTTTCCGGATCTATTTGGTGCGAGTGGTAGTGCGGAAAGGAATGGAAATGACCGCCTAGTGAGCGACCAGCAGGTGGCCACGAGCGTGGTCTACGGGTTTACATGGATACCCGCGTGTCACCGAGTGTTGCAGCTTGATTGGCGCTGTGTTTGTGTTTACAGTTACCCTCAACACAAGGGGCGCGGGGGGGGGGGGGTATTTGTGCACTGCAATCACTGAATATCTGATTAATTTGCAGTGAAACATATTGCAACAGGGATAAGGCGAATGCAGGAGGCAGCGGAAGGTGCAGGTGGAGCTGGAGGCTGTGTTGTGTTAGGAGCCTCGACCAGTAGGGGAGCGTCGCGAGCGCCAAGCGGATAACCGTTATTAAAGAGAACCTTTCGTAAGACATGCAGTTTGTTCTGCATTTCGATGCGACGTGAACAGCCGTGAAACCTTCCAGTGTCACTGACACTTCAAGGTCACCTTTTGCCTTCTGAGTTAATAGGGATAAAATAAGAACACTTAATGGACAGTAAGACACACACACACACACACACACACACACACACACACACACACACACACACACACACACACACACACACACACACACACACACATACACACACACATACACACACACACACACACACACACACACACTACAGAGAGAAAGATCTAGGAATTGATATCACGCCAGACCTGTCTCCTGAAGCCCACATCGAAAGAATAACATCGGAGGCGTATGCGAGGCTGGCTAACATCAGAACTGCCTTCGGAAACTTGTGTAACGATTCTTTCAGACCCTTGTATACCACGTATGTAAGACTAATCCTGGAGTATGCGGCCCCAGAATGGAGCCCGTACCTTGTCAAGCACAAGACGAAACTGGAAAAAGTTCAAAGGTATGCCACTAGGCTAGTCCCAGAACTAAGTGGCATGAGTTACGAGAAAAGGCTGCGGGAAATGCACCTCACGTCGCTGGAAGACAGAAGAGCTCGGGGAGACATGATCACCACATACAAGATTCTCAGGGGAATTGACAGAGTAGACAAAGATGGATTATTTAACACGGATGGTACACGAACACACACACCTATAGGGCATCTAGGCTGAGTGGACAGCGCTCCTGATGGGGGGGGGGGGGTCGTAGTCCTAAGGGCCCGGGTTCGATACCGTGCCGAGGCAGAAACAAATGGGCTGAGTTTCTTTCACCCTGATCCCCCCTGTTCACCTAACAGTAAATAGGTACCTGGGAGTTAGACAGCTGCTACGGGCTGCTTCCTGGGAATGTGTGTGTGTGTACTTACCTAGTTGTGCTTGCGGGGGTTGAACTCTGGCTCTTTGGTGTGTGTGTGTGTGTGTGTGTGTGTGTGTGTGTGTGTGTGTGTGTGTGTGTGTGTGTGTGTGTGTGTGTGCGCGTGTGCGTGTGTGTGTGTGTGTGTGTGTGCGTGTGTTAGAGAAATATATATGTATTAGACATAATAGAGGAAAAATAGATTGGTTAGAAAGGCGGGGTCCAAGAGCTAATATAGCTCCATTCTGCAGGTACAAATAGTAACTACAAACAGTAAATACACACTAAACATTTACACATTTACGAAGGAGCTGGACCTAACGACCTTAGACAAAAGAACGTAAGAATAATTATGACAAGAAATTGCTTAATTAGCCATCGTGACTAATAGCACTTGGAAGGGCTATGAAGACAGACTTAGAACAGGGATACGAAGACAAGCAAATAGCTGGGTTACGAGGAAATGGAAATGGTCCCCAACCACTTGGACTATCGGGGATTGAGCGCCGACCCTGCAAGAAGCGGAACCCAGAGAGAGAAGACACGATAAAGACATCAAATACTAGACGAGAATTGACATTTTTGGAAATATATTTATTATGAATAGCAACATAACGAGAGGATAAGGATGGGAGTTAAAGACACATTAGCCAAAGAGATGTGAAGGGACCTATCAGGGGGGGAAAGCGCCAAGCCATTATGACTATATATAGCACTTGGAAGGGGTCAGGATAAGAATTTGGGATGGGACAGGAGAAAAGGAATGGTGCCCAACCACGTGGACGGTCGGGGATTGAACGCCGACCTGCATGAATACTTTCTTCACTTAATAGTAGTAAAAGAAATGTAACCTAAACGAGGGATTAGACACCAGCTCCATTCACAACTGTTATAAGTAGATATATAAAAGACAAACAGGTCCGTGAGTACTTGTATATTATACTGGTGACGGGAGAGTCCCTTGGTCAATTGGCTTGGCCCTAGGCAAGTCCCTAGGTGTCCCTAGGCTTGACCAAGGCAAGTCCCTAGGTGTCCCTAGGCTTGACCCTAGGCAAGTCCCTAGGTGTCCCTAGGCTTGACCCTAGGCAAGTCCCTAGGTGTCCCTAGGCTTGACCCTAGGCCGCACCTGGGCGACCTAGGGTCAAGGTTTCGCCTTGTTGGAACTTGTCCAAATGCCTCTTGAAAACCCACAATTTTGTTCCAACAATATTTTGTTTTCAATTTTGTGAGATAAGGATAAACAGGTGGAGGACGGGGGGAGGTGGAGATCAAGTGCTGAAGCTTGATCCTACAGGCATAAATTGTTGAGTGCAAATAGGTGAGTACACTAACGCTCATACACATGCACGCACACACGCAAACACTCACATACACACAAGTTAGGCAATATGTTGTCAAATGGGATAAACTTTTGTAATATTGGTGGGGAATTGTGTGTGTGTGTGTGTGTGTGTGTGTGTGTGTGTGTGTGTGTGTGTGTGTGTGTGTGTGTGTGTGTGTGCGAGAGAGAGAGAGAGAGAGAGAGAGAGAGAGAGAGAGAGAGAGAGAGAGAGAGAGAGAGAGAGAGAGAGAGAGAGAGAGAGAGAGAGAGAGAGAGAATATGAGTGTAAGAGAGAGAATATGAGTGAGGAAAGAGAGAGAGATATATATACTCACTCCTGTTCCTCTCATTTTATTGTCATAGAAAATAATATGGCTATTTTAGTGTGGCTTTGAACATCACTCTCATAAAATCACACTCATAATCATTCTCGCCATCTCTTTCACCATCACAGTCAGTCACTATAACATACATCACATTTGCAGTAAACCACTATCATCGCAGTCTCACCTTCATCATCTATTACTACTACTCTCACCACAATCACAATTAATATCACTCAGAATCACAATCCACATTACTGTTACTATTTCCCACCATTGGTCGCTTCTATTCTCATTACTACATTCACTATCACTTCTCACAATGAATATGTTGTACTAATGGGTTGTAATTAAATCACAATACGAAACCACACTTACTAGAACATTAGCTACAGTTGACAAGTAACTTGCATATATAATTCCTGAATCCCATCACTGCCACCAATGCCCTCACATGGAGTACGCTGTTCTAATGGTGTACAATGAGGGTAAACTCTACACTACTCTTCTTGGTGAGTTCATCTGCATATCACTGCTTCACACAATGAGAGAGGCGGCTGAAACCATCTGCAAGCCACATACTATGATATAGAAACGGGGAGAACAGCCAAAAAGTTGGAAGAGAGTCAGTATTAAAAAAAAAGGAAGGAAGAAAGAAAGAAAGGTGTTAAATTACAGACCAGCGTCCCATGCATACATTCCTTGCAGGGTGATGGAAAATGCCCTCCATAAGAACTGTCTTTACAAACCCCAAATAAAAAGCCATTCAGGTCGCAGGCGATGAGTCACAATAACGTGGCTGAAGTATGTTGACCAGACCACACACTAGAAGTTGAAGGGACGACGACGTTTCGATCCGTCCTGGACCATTCTCAAGTCGATTGTGAGAATGATCCAGGACTCGACTTGAGAATGGTCCAGGACGGACCGAAACGTCGTCGTCCCTTCAACTTCTAGTGTGTGGTCTGGTCAACCATTCAGGACCTTTTATACCACGTATGTCTGCCCATTTTTATAATATACACAAAACACAAAAGGATGTTAAACATTGTCCAGAGGTATGCCACTTGACCTTCATTCACTTACCATCACTATCACCTTCGTTCACTCACCATCACCCACTCACCATCACCACCACACTCCTCCTCCTCCTCATCATTACACACGTCTGCCAGTGAATTTCCAGGTCGTGACTTGGGGAGCGGTCTCGCGTCTCGCTTCAAGAAGCATTTACTAGAGCAAGAGCAATAATGTCTGTTTTCCTGACTTTATTGGACAAGTAGTGTGTCGTGCAAGTTATTTCTCATACATTTTCTTTTCGTGTTATTATTATTTCTGTCACTTTTCGGCGCCCTTACAGAATGTTGTATTTTTTTTTTAGTTTATGTGTGTGCGTTCTGCTGTATGTCTGTGACGACTCACCGTCCAGTGCTCGTGTACGAACAGAAGGACGACTACACCCGTTCAACACCTCTGTACGAACAGACAGACGACTTTACCGTCCAATACTCCTGTACAAACAGCAGCCTCGCGGCAGGAGGCAGTGTGAGGTATGGGAAGGAAAGTGAGTAGTCAATGTGGTTGATCACTCTCGTCCAATTCTCCCACGAGGGAAACAAGTTATGATCTTGGACCTGTGTTTACCTCGTGGAAACAATGGTAGAGGAATAGACGAAACACACAGGTTGGAAGCGGTTTAAGATAAGCGTTTTAAAGAATGAAAGTGTAACCCCCTAATGTTGTTTATAGAAAACTGGAAGAAAATGAAATGTAAAAATTGCAAAGGAAAAGAATTAGAAAATTAGAAATGCCCGAGAAGGAGAAGTGGAAGCATATATTTTGTAATGAATGCTGACCAGCATGGAGCAGTGAATTGAACCTCACGTGGCAAGGCTCAAGATGCTTGTTCATTGCATTCAAATTTGCATGTGTGAAGATGATGACTGCTGTGGTTGCCCTTGTATCATTTATTTATTTATTTATATATATACAAGAAGGTACATTAGGATTGTGAGGATACATAGCATAATAATTACATTCTTGTAAAGCCACTAGTACGCGCAGCGTTTCGGGCAGAAAGCTTTTACTTGATTCACACGGCGTACTCTCACCGCGTGAATAGTTAAAGTATGCAGGCGATAAGTCACAATAACGTGGCTAAAGTATGTTGACCAGACCACACACTAGAAGGTGAAGGGACGACGAAGTTTCGGTCGCTACTATCAAGTCTACGCAATCGACTTGAGAATGATCCAGGACGGACCGAGACGTCGTCGTCCCTTCACCTTCTAGTGTGTGATCTGCTCAACATAGTTAAATCATGTTTGAGAAACACAATAAGCTTATATAACAATCTTCAGAACTATCAACAAGATAGTACAAAGAGGAGACTGGAATTTAAAATAGATAACGATGCTTCTTCACAAAGCCGTCTGGTGGATGAGAAGGCAAGGGGGAGGAACTATCCGGATTCAGGATTTGGGATGGGACGGGGTGGGGAGGGATGGTGCCCAACCACTTTAGTGGATGGGAAGACAAGGAGAGTTCGTCGAGTGGTGATGGAGCGGTAAACTGTGAACAGAGACATATGAATGACGTGGGGTGACGCGAGCGACAATCAAGAGACTGGTAGGAGGGGTGAGAGGAAGTGATTGGTATGATGAAGAACCTTCAAGATCAGTTGTGCTTGTAGTTTGTGATGATATATTATTGTCCTCCCTTTCCCTTCCCTCCCTTTCCTTCACTCTCCCTTTCCCTATTTTCCCTTCCCGCCCCTTTCATTCCCCTCTACCTGCTCTTCTTTTCCTACCTTTCTCCTATCTTGCTTCCCCACTCCACCCCCGCCTCATCCCCACCTCTTCTCTCCCTCCACCCTCTTCCGTCTCCCCCCCTCTTCTCTCTACCGCTCTCCCCCTCCCTCACTCCCCTTCCCTGGCACTGCTCAGCTCCTCCCCTCACGCCCCACACAAACACAGAGACGCTGCACAGGAGAGTACAATTTCTGCTTTCAAAATAGTGTGGCTCCTTAAACTTAGAACGCGGGGAAAGTGGTAAGGGGATGGTGGGAGGGGGGAAAGAAGGAGAGGGGATAGAGGAGGGGAGGGGAGTGGGAGGAGAAAAGCAAAGTAAGAGAGGAAGAACTATCAGGAGAAAGCACCAAGCCATTACGACTATATAGCACTTGGAAGAGGTCAGGGGTAAAGATTTGCGATGGGACGGGGGGAAAGGAATGGTACCCAACCACTTGGAGAGTCGGGGATTGACCGCCGACCTGCAGGAAGCGAGACCGTCGCTCTACCCTCCAGAGTGAGAGAATAGATGACAAATTGAAAGCGTTAGAGTGATGGGAGATGGTGACGAGGGGGAAAAAAATTGAGTGAAATAGAGAAAATGAGACAGAGGTAAATAAGTAGGGAGTGAATGAGGTGGGGAGAGAATTGGGAAGGGGAATGGAATGGGAGGGAAGTTAACTGATTGTGTTTTAATCACTCAGGGGTAGTAATGGAGAGGGCATTGACAATTTGCAGAGTTAATGGGGACAGATTGACGTAGGAGAGAGAGAGAGAGAGAGAGAGAGAGAGAGGATTGTGTGTGGGAGAGATAATTATCAACAGAGAGCGGTATAAGCCTTATACGACTATATAGCACCTGGAATGGATGAGGCTATCTGGGATAGGACAGAGGAGAGGAATGATGCCTAGCCGCTTGGATGATCGGGAAATTGAACGCCGACCTGCAAGAAGTGAGACTGTCGCCCCAAGTCCATCCAAGTGGCTGGGCGTGTTGGAGAGGAATAGAGTAAGGGGGGAAGGGGGAAGGGGGGGAGGCAAGTGAGGGGAGGGGGAAGGGGGGGGCAAGTGGGGGGGAGGGAGAAGGGGGGGGGCGGAAGGTGCTACTGTGTTTTTCTTGAAGTTAAAGTTATGTGACAGTTATTTGCTGGTGAATTTCAACACAAGACTTCAGTAGGCATGTTTTTGTTCTGCTTTTGTTCCTTGTTCCTGCAGAGTTGTGGCTTTGTTGTTTGTCTCCGTGTTTTTGTAATGCTCGGGTTTACCTCTATTTTATTTTGCCCCGTGTACCTTTATATATATATATATATATATATATATATATATATATATATATATATATATATATATATATATATATATATATATATATATATATATTATGTGTGTGTATATAGTGTGTTCTCTTCCGTGCCCTTGTGCTTTGACCCAATTTTCTCTTGTGACACTATGGTCACATTTACGAATTATCTAGATAAGCTTGCATCGCATGGTGTTCTTCAAGCTTCTACTACATCTTCGACATATCTACAGCATCTATAACTGCCCCTACAGCGTGAGTAGCAGCTGCCACTCATACTGAGAACAACCCATGTAACATAAGTACCAGGATCTCCACCACAAATGTAATTCTGATGAAGTTGATGTAGATGTCAACCAGGATGGAAACACACACACACGTGTAAACCTTTGCAAGGTGTAAAGGTTTAACTTTGCATAAAATGCCTTATGAAAATATGAAAAATACCTTTTTCTGGTATTTTCCTGGTATGTAATTGTAATTTTATCTGGGGGTGACTAACAGGTTTGGCAGACTTTTGGGAAATTATAAATCAGGATTCTCTTACTGGCCATTGGTGAGGTAAGGTAAGATAAGATAAGGTAATCAGGAGACAGCAAGGATAAGAGTAAAGTAATCATTACGACTATATCGCACTTGGAAGGGATACGAGGATAAGGATTTTGGATAGGATGGAGGAAAGAGATGGTGCCCAACCACAAGGACTTTCGGGGATTGAACGTTGACCTGCAAGAAGCTAGGTCGTCGATCTTGTCTTGTGTGCCATCCTATGGAATTTCTGAGATTCAAACACTGCAGCCCGTATTTGTTGATTTTTGGCTAGCTGTAAATACACTTGTATAGACAGTAAATACTTGTATAGACAGTTGAAAGAAAGGCAATATAATTTGAGGTGCTTGCCTGTTGCAGACAGGGGGATTGCCAAAGGAAGGACGGAAACTATGAGGAGACAGCGCCTAGCCATTACGACTACATAGCACTTGGAAGGGAGCACGATAAGTATTTGGGATGGAACGGAGGAAAGGAATGGTACCTAACCATTTGGACGGTCGGGGGATCGAACGCCGACCTGCATGAAGCGAGACCATCGCCCTAGCGTCCAGCCCAAGTGGTTGGGCAAGGGGATTGCCAAAATAGACCCTTCCCCTGCATGGGGAGAATGCAGGGGAGGGGTCAGCTGTGACCCCTAACAGTCACAGAGCTGTTAGGGGTCAGCTGTGACCGGAGCAGACTCGCGAGGTGTTCTTGTAACGTCAAGCAACGTTGCAGCTAAGCAGACCATTCAAGCAACGTTGCAGACCTTTCCGCGATGGGACTGTCCCAGCAGAATTGATTTTTGTCTTTTAGTGGAGCTGGGCTGGATGATAAATGTATTTTCTTAAATCAACTTTGCATGCCCCAGAGTGTGTCTGAAAGTTCGCTTCTGTTAACATTACGAATATGTCTTTACATTCAGAGTTACTACTCTTTAGTAATTCATTCAATATTAATGGTCCTTATTACCCAAGGCTTTTACCTTTCATCACATCAATGAATCAGGTCCTCTAGGTTAGGTTAGGTTCTGGATAATCCAAGTTTCTTTACCAGCATTTTGAGTTTACTCCGGTAGTTACAATTTTCCACCTCCGGCCTAACTGCTGAGTAGCGTGTCTGGTCTGTGTTTCCCTACGGGAGAGCCTCAGAGGTAGGTACTTAATCTAACTTAATTACACCTCTAACACACTCAAAGAGAACTCGACCAAGCTTGGTGTACCAGACTCCGTGTAAGAGCGGCGCAACCAGTCCACAAACGTCTATCTGTCCTAAAGTGATCTTACATGTCAGGCTCCTGATCACATGTCCCTGTGTGACCAGCCATCCTGCAAGATGGGAACCTTTTAGCATCATTGCTACTTTATTCACTCTCGTGTTCATGATGATAGCCTTATGATACACCCATAGTGGTCCCGTGCAGACTACTAATCAAAAGGCTGTGTGATTAACCATCCTGTGAGATTGGGATTTTTTCTTTTTAGCATCACATAGCTAGTTCTTGACCCCCTATGTTCTCCATTCATGTAGTCTAAGCTAGGGGTAACTATAAAGCCAGAGGAACCTAAATATGTAACAAAAACTTGTACGTCTAACGCAACTGAATAGATACTATAGGTCTATCGCTAAACGACCTTATAAGGTCTGTCCTTGCTAAAGTAATTTCTTAAGTCTATCCCTTCTGAAATGCTCCCCAAGGTCTACTATCCATACCTTATGGTGTAGTGGACAGCGCCCTCTTTAACTCGCCTCGCAATTGAGAACGACCCAGATTCGCGCTCTGGGTACCGCACCGGTGGTAAAGCGATTATTGAACCATGTTCCTGGGGGAAAAACAAGTAGGATAAGGCTTCAGATGAGCTGATGGGAGAGAGAGAGCTTTCAGTCTGTGAGTAAGAAGTCTTATGCTCCTATCCAGAGTCTAGAGAAGAAAAATCAAAGTGTTCCGGTAGATCTACACATTTTAATCCATTTTCTTCCGGTATAAAGCCTGTAATATATTGTTTAGTGATATAATTTTTTGAAGTGTAGGTATGCACTTCAAACCAAAGAGAGGGAGATAGAGGGAGAGGGAAAGATAAGGTACACTGGGGGTGGGAGTTGGAGTGGGTAACGTTTGGGTTGGGATTGGTAGGGGGAATAGGAGTGGCCGGGGGATGCTGCCCTGAACTATGACCTTTAACCCCTCGACCGTACCATCACTGCCGTCCTCCTGCTTCCCCTTCCCCCCCCCCTTCTCTTCCCTCCTTACTCTCCCGCTCTCTCTCTCCCCTCTCTCTCTCTCTCTCTCTCTCTCTCTCTCTCTCTCTCTCTCTCTCTCTCTCTCTCTCTCTCTCTCTCTCTCTCTCTCTCTCCCCTCTCACTTTCCCACAATCTTTTCATCTCTTCTTGCTTCCTTCTCTTATCTCTCTCTCTTTCTTACTTTGCCCCTCATCTAAACCTCTCTCTCTCTCTCTCTCTCTCTCTCTCTCTCTCTCTCTCTCTCTTAAATGTATAGCTAGAGTTCATTAGGGATGTCATAGATGATCCTAGTGAAACTGCAAGCAAGAGCGGTCATCCTGCTTCAGATCACCGGAATCCTGCCCGTAAAACTCAAATATTCGATGAGCTTATTATTTGTATCTATTAGTAATAAACTAACTTTCATGCTAAGTAACTATCTTATAAAGAGCAGGATGAGCTTAGAGTCAATTGTGTGCCAGTGCCTTCACAGTGTTCGTTGGCACCTCCACTGTTGTTAAGAAACGCCTTTTCCTTGAATAGTTTTCTTCGCATTCACACTCCATTGGACTATTTTCACGTGGGTGTAAGTCTGTTGACGGAGTTGACCTGTTGACTTTCTTGACCAAACCTGTATACTCAAGGCCTTCTCAAGGAGACAATAGCATCTTCACGGCGGAACCTGATGCAATTGTGAATGCTTTTCGTCAACCACTTTTCCGAAGTCAACGTTCCTTTGTCATTGTGGTTAATTTTCTGGAGTCATTTATCCCTTTGCATCTTCTGATGATCGAAATGGAAAATATTGTCTGTTAAGACAGTTGAGTTTTGCAGCCATATTGATGTTTCCTAAAATTGACGCACGGGCACTGCTGCTAAGGAAGTCATTCGCACTTGTCATATTTCCCAATAAAAGTATTCATTATTCAGATTTCTACCTGGTTATTCATTCCTCAATCCGTGACCCAAGGCAGAGTCGGTGTTATAGGAAACAAACTGTTTACTCTTAAAGGTAAGTTATCCTCTTGGCCTTCCTCCTACCGCCGTAATAGACTGTTGGAAACGGCTCTGGATAAGTTTCGAATTGACCATACAAGCTTAACTCACAGATACACAGTGGTATGCCGCCCTGCTTCTTAATGTCCAAACTGCAATGTCCCGCTTACAGTCGTGCGGGAATGGAATTATCCCTTGTGGAATGTCCCGATTTTCAGGACGATCGTATGTCCTGCTCTCCTAATAACGCTCGGGATCACTTGTCCCCCAACAGAATTCTTGGTGAATCCGATGCCTTTTGATATTGCTTGGCCTCATGTCCTTTTGTTCTCGTAACAAAAGGCGTTGAACATCCAGTGTAATGTTCAATGCCTTTTGAATGTCCAGCAACATGACGGTGTTATACATAGTCTTCCCGGCTTGGCGGCTTATTTTGATAATTATCTTCCTACTTGATTTCACGCGTAACAACGTGTAGACGGAACGCGTTCCAAATGAGAGTCAGACAAGGAATGAATGATCGTTGATGTTCCGGAGAAATGCCTAACCTTTCTCAAGTCCACCAACTATATGAAGGCTCTGGTATACCCTTGGAGTCTGACTCATCCTCTTCCTTATATGATAGTTACTTAGCATTAAGGTTAGTTTATTCTCAATAAATACAAATAATAGGCTCATCAAATATTTGAGTTTCTAGTGGCCGGCTTGAGATGAGCTGATGCCGGATGATAGCTCATGCTTAGAGTTTCATCAGAATCATCAATGATATCCGTAATGAACCCATGCCCTAGTTTAATGAGAGAAGCTCTCTCTCTCTCTCTCTCTCTCTCTCTCTCGCTCTCTCTCTCTCTCTCTCTCTCGCTCTCTCGCTCTCTCTCTCGCTCTCTGCATTTGACTTTCTTTATCTTTCACGTATTTTCCTCTAAGAATATGACTTTTCCCCCATTTTGTCTCCTACTCCTTCACCTCCACTCACCCTGGGAAATTAAGCTGGGTGCTTCACTAAGGGTTTAAGACGGCTTTCCTCGTCGAGAATTTCTCAAAAGATGAAAATCTTGTAATTATGATGTAACTGAAGGGCACCGGAAGAAGAAGAAGAAGAAGAAGAAGAAGAAGAAGAAGAAGAAGAAGAAGAAGAACAAGAAGAAGAAGAAGAAGAAGAAGAAGAAGAAGAACAACAACAACAACAACAACAACAAATTATTTTTAGAAATTCCAGGAAATTCAGCTTAAACTTTTGGTCGGGGCACACTACTTTTTCTGTCTTCGGATAAAAAAAATGAGGAAGGTGAGAGAAGGATGAGGATGGTGAGGGAAGGTGAGGGAAACTTAGGGGAGGTGAGGGAAACTTAGGGAAGGATAGGGAAGGTGGGTGAAACTGAGTAGACAGATAGGGAGGGTGTGTGAAAGTGAGAGAAGGATTGAGTAGGTGAGGGAAGCTGAAAAAAACGGGAGGGGAGCTAAAGGAAGGTGAGGCAAGTGAAGGGAAACTGAAGGAACATGATGAAAATTGAAAGAAGGTGAACTGAAGGAATAACAGCAAATTTTTGGGGGTAAAAAATAAGAAATGGAAAAAAAGAGATGGAGGAGGAAGACGAAGAGGCAGGAGGAGGAGGAGGAGGAGAAGGAAGAGAAAAAGGAGGAGTAGGAGGAAGGAAGAAAGGATAACATGCACAATAAAATCTTAATATTTATGCTATGGTTGGTGCTATCATTCCTTTCCCCTCCCCCTCTGACATTCCTATTTTCCCTCTACCATTCCTATTCTGGAACATAATTGGAATTTAGGAATAGCTGGAAATGAGAAATGGTAAGAATGGGAATGTATAGAAGTGGAAATGAGTAGGAATGTAAATGCTAGGCAAATGGGTACTGGAGGAATGATAAATGACATGGAAGGAAATGAAATACGTGAAGAATAATCACGCCATATCTTCAGACATAGAACGGATAGAAATAATTTAAGTCAATTATTCACAGCGAATTTAAGTATTATCATAAGAAAAATCCAAACCCGGAAGACTACCTAGCATTGTCTACGTCGCAATAATACTAAGGAGTTCCAAGATATCATTCAGGATGTCAATACGAGAGCAGAAAGATATTCGACGATATCAAAAGGAATATCACAGTGAATAACGGACTTTTACATTTAATTATCTCTCGCGGAACAGAGATAATTCTATATAATCACGATTATATGTACTTAACATACTACGCCTAGAACACAAGTATATAGGCCGCTAGTGAGTGAGGAGGGATGTGTGAGTTGGAGAGTGAGAAAAGAGTGAGTAAAGAGTGAATAAAGAGTAAAGTGATCAGCCTGACCTTTGGCCACTGCTTTAACGCGGTAATTAAAGGTCAACAAAGGAAATTCCCCGGGGGGGGGGGGGTAGGGGATTACAAGCAGAGAGTTTAAGTGAATTTAAGTATAAATGACGGAGAGATTACCGAGAAAATATTTGGAACACATCAACTATTCAGTCAAGGCAATGCACACAGAGGCAGATTGGTTTTCTAGAGTCCATAGGATACCTATATACTCGTGCCAGTTACTCAAACTGCTTGTCAAAGAGCCCGACCACCGTCGACCAGGCTGCTCCGACCACAGTCGACCAGGCTGCTCCGACCACAGTCGACCAGGCTGCTCCGACCACAGTCGACCAGGCTGTTCCGACCACAGTCGACCAGGCTGCTTCGACCACAGTCGACCAGGCTGCTCCGACCACAGTCGACCAGGCTGCTCCGACCACAGTCGACCAGGCTGCTCCGACCACAGTCGACCAGGCTGCCCCGACCACTCCCCTTAAGGGACTCTCTCCCAGTATCAATCCAAAACAATTCCTATTTATCTATCCCAATTAATATTACTGTTCCAGTTTCGAATTACACATTTCTTCATATTTAAGTTTGAAAGTTATTTACTACCCAATCTTTAGAGGTAGTCAGTCCTCCTGTATGACAAACTACGAATGGTGGGGGACAGGAAATGTGTAGAGAGAGAGTGTGATACGAATATTTGCATTTTGTTACGTCTAAGAGTGTTATTCCGCTTGCTTTTACCAGTACGATCAATATATCCTCCCCGGTGCCCTCACACCACGCCCCAGGCCAAAGCACATCTCCCCTAGTGGGTCTGCTTGAGATGGTCCTCAGCTTGATATAGACGTCAGCTTGAGGAGGTCTGCGAGGGGACCCCAGTAGGACAGCGCAAGAGGCTGGCGGAGAGTGGGGACGCGGAAGCCATTAACACAGAACCTGAGTCATTAGACGGACCTACAGGTGCAGGCCTCGGGGGATGGAAAGGAGGGGGGGGGAATGGTAGCCGAGAGAGGGGATGGGGGGGGACGGGAGGAGAGGGGATAGAGGGACGGGAGGAGTGTGGGAAGGTGGGAGAAGACTGTGGAAGGAGGGGAAAGTGGAATGGTGAAGGGGGAGGTTGATATTTGTCAGAGAAGAGTGGGTGGGGTAGCCGGGAACGGGAGTGGAGGTAACCTAGGAGACACAGGGGAAAGGGTTTGGTGTGGGGCTTAAGACCTATTAACCTCTGGAGGGTTATTAAGGCTCCTACAATAGCTTACTGACCAACCAGCAAGAAGACTCTAGTCCTGTACGTGGTCCAGGTCTAAACAACAGCCTCAGTATATACAAACCGAGAAGCAGTTTGTATATACTTCTCACGGTATGTTTTCCTGAGGAAAGGGGTTGGTATTGGACTTAAGGTCTATCAACTGTAAACTCCATACACAGTCTTACATGCATAAATGACAGAACTCAATAGTTTCGACCTAATACTCGACTTAGGATTGAGAGAAGCGGGACCCAAGAGCTTCAGCAACATCCACCGCAAGTACAACTAGTTAAAAACAGTATTGTCGTTACTTCACATCTTGAAAATTGGTTTGACTTTCACTAGCTTTCAGTCATCAGTACTTTACGTTCGCCTACTACTGCCTATGGATGCCTTCTGCTTTACGTCTACCAGTGATAAATATCAGCCTTAGCACGGACGCTTCTTGGTGACTGGACTCTAATATTTGTTGGTAGATTCTGGCGAGCGGTTTCTGACTGAGACTGTTGATATGACCAGAATTTAATATCTTCATTTAGGACTGCAAAGAGTAGAGACAAAAAGTAGAGAGGAGCAAAAGAAGCCAAAGCGAGATAGACTAAGAGACGGACAGCAGACAAACAGCCAGGAGACAGTGGAAAACCCAGAGGAAAAATCCCCCTCCCCCCTCAAAAAAAAAAAAGACAGAGAAACAGAAACAAAGACAATGGCTAGAAATGTCTTGAAGGTGACGACATTATTTTCCAACATCAAGGGGTCGAGGAAGCAAAGCACAACATCATCCCATGGTTCAGCAGACGGTGCCTTGAAGCAAGAATGAAAAGCAGGAGAATCTCGAAGAGGTACAGAGGGAATAGGTCACAGAAGAACCTAAGCAACAGAGGATCAAGGGGATAGGATTCCCTTGTATGAGAAACTGAGCAGCATGGAAGTTTCAGTAAAGGATTCAAACAAAAGTTGCTGGAGGATCTAGACGTATCAAAGGCCACATGACAAGACAGGCTCCAAGTGTATATTCAACAATGCTGCGGAGCCTCTGAGCAAATTTTTTACAATATTCTACGATGCTTTACTGGAAAGTGGAGAACTACAAGACAGGTTGAAGACATGTATTATCTACACATAAGGAGGAGCAACTAAACACCAGGCCTGTACCATTGACATGAATACATTTTACATTTTTATAAAAATACGTCGCGTAAAGCCAAGTAGAACACATAGACTGAACAAATTTCCTAACAAAAAGCGTCAACAAGGGTTCACAAAATGGAAGTCTTGTCTGACGAACTTGCTAAGATTCTAAAACATACGGACAGCCATCACAAAGGAATGTGAAGGATAGGCTGA